>NC_058081.1:102150401-102227417 GCF_014858855.1 Bufo gargarizans
TTCTGAGAAAGAGCGCAGTGTCATTGCTGTGCTCTGTGCTTTCCACACTTCATTAGAAAGATAGTTAGATAGCTTATATATATATAATACAGATAGTTAGTGGGAGATAGTCAGTGTAGGTTATATCCTGATATAGTGTAGCTGTTGCAGTGCAGGATGTTAGGTAGTGTGATATGTTCTGCTGTCCATACATATATGCAGACCTGCTAAAATGTGAAGTTTCACGTATTGCGCCAAAATATTTGCATCATTAGTGCCAATTAGCGCAATCGCGAATATATTGGAGCACTCTAACTGTATATAAAGCCATTTTTAATGTTCTGCCGTGCCAACCATTTTCTCCAGTCTCAGGAAACTTCTAGCAGCTTGGAAAATGTAGCAAAAGTGACCCATGTCTGTATTTTGCGCGCATTACGCGAATATTACATTGCCGATTTTTCGCAATCAAGAAAATAATCTCGAATTCATGAATATATGATGAATATTCGGCCAAATATTTGTGAAATATTGCAAATTTGAATATAACCCCTGCCGCTCATCACTAAAGCTTAACAGAAGGTGAGCCAGTCCTTGAGCCTGTCGGTGTCTGCTAAAGTTCACGGCAGCGCTGACGTGTGGAGCTGTAATTACGGTCAAGGACAATATATGTCCTTTACGCCCCAATTATTATTTTATTTTTTTAACCCCTCCAGAGCTATTGTACTATACATTCTGTATTCAGAATGCTATTATTTTCCCTTATAACCACGTTATAAGGGAAAATAATACAATCTACAGAACACCGATCCCAAGCCCGAACTTCTGTGAAGAAGCTCGGGTATGGGTACCGAACATGCACGATTTTTCTCACGCGCCTGCAAAACGCATTACAATGTTTTGCACTTGCGCGGAAAAATCGTGCATGTTCCCGCAACGCACCGGCACCTTTTCCTGGAATGCCCATGTGAAAGAGGCCTAAGAGAACTCGCCTTTCCTTCTAAAATGTTGAGAGGCAAACCTTCATAAAGATGAATCAGGTGTGAATCAATCAGGATTTCTGGACAACAGTGCCTGATACAACAAACTAGAATATTCTGCCACTAATGATCATGCTGTAGTGTGCTGGCACACTGGAATATTGTGCACAATGGGCCGTTACTTTTAGCCACGTGCTGCTGCCACCTGCCTGATGCTTCTACTGCCGTTTCTACAATGGGACTTTTTTGCCTACTGACATGTGCATGTTACATTTTTTAAAAGATATGCATGCCACTGGTCTTTGCTATCACACTGCTGTTGTTGGGTTTTGCTACTACTGTAATTTGCCACCATCCTATGCTGTATGCCACTGCTGCTGCCCCCCCTCCCCACTCATGGGGCCACTATTATCACTGTTAAAACCAATGCTGCTGCTGCTGCCACTTTCCCCACTCTGTCATGGAGCCACTAAATTGTAGTCTGTAGTTCAGCAGTCTCCTACGCCCTCCCTGTAAAAAACAAAAATGGAAAGTTACAAAGTCTTGAAGAGAAGAACAAAAAAATTGTGGGTGGGCACTCAAACTATGGACTAGGCAGAAAGCAATTTATTATGAAGTCAATAAAATATAAAATGTTACAATGAAATACAAACATAAACAGTCCTAGCAAATCACATGTATGTTACATATAAAATCCTAGTATTACTAGGCAATGTAAAATGTATATCGAGACCTGCAACATTATTATTATTATTATTAATTATTAAAGCGCCATTCATTCCATAGCGCTGTACATATGATAAGCGGTGCACATACATAATACAGACAATTGCACTAATCATAAACAAGACGAGTTACAAACTGGTATAGAAGGAGAGAGGGCCCTGCCCATGAGGGCTTACAATCTACATGGTGTGGGAGAAGGACACAATAGGTGCGGGTTAAGTTGGTCATGGCGGTATAGAGGCAGCAGGGTCACTGGTTGTAGGCTTGTCTGAAGAGGTGGGTTTTCAGGTTTCTTTTGAAGGATTCCACTGTAGGTAAGAGTCTAATATGTTGGGGTAGCGAGTTACAGAGTATGGGGGATGCACAGGAGAAATCCTGGAGTCGATTGTGGGAAGAGGCAATAAGAGGAGAGGAGAGAAGGCGGTCTTGTGAGGATCGGAGAGTGCGTGTGGGGGTGTATCGGGAAAGTAGCTCAGAGATGTAGGGAGGGGACAGGTTATGGATGGCCTTGTATGTATTTGTAAGTACTTTGAAGTGAATTCGTTGGGCAATGGGGAGCCAGTGAAGGGATTGGCAAAGGGGAGAGGCAGAGGAATAATAGGGTGAGAGGTGGATTAGTCGGGCAGCAAAGTTGAGGATAGATTGGAGGGGTGCGGGAGTGCTGGATGGAAGGCCACAGAGGAGAATGTTGCAGTAGTCTAGGCGGGAGATGATGAGGGCATGTACAAGTATTTTCGCAGATTCAAAGTTAAGGAAAGCGCAGATGCGGGAGATGTTTTTGAGTTGGAGGCGGCAGGTGGTGGAAAGGGCTTGGATGTGCGGTCGGAAAGCAAAGGGCAGAATCCAAGGTCACTCCAAGGCAGCGGGCTTTGTTGACTGGGGAGAGTGTGCAGCCATTGATCATGATAGACAGGTCTGTTGGGGGGGGTTGAACAAGATGGGGGAAAGATTATGAATTCTGTCTTATCCATGTTAAGTTTAAGAAAGCGAGAGGCGAAGAAGGATGATATAGAAGATAGACATTGTGGGATTCTTGATAGTAAGGTGGTGATGTCTGGACCAGAGAGGTAGGTTTGTGTGTCGTCAGCGTAGGAGTGATACTGAAAGCCATGGGACTCTATGAGCTGTCCCAGGCCAAAAGTGTAGATAGAGAATAGCAGGGGTCCTAGGACAGAGCCTTGCGGGACACCAACAGAGAGGGAATGAGACGAGGAGGTGGTGCGGGAGTGGGAGACGCTAAACGTCCGGTCTATGAGGTATGATGTAACTAGACAAGGAGGATGGGTCAAGTGAAGGCTTTTTGAGGATGGGTGTAATGGTAACATGTTTAAAAGCAGAGGAGAAGACACCAGAGTTTAGTGATAGGTTGAAGAGATGAGTTAGGGCTGGGATAAACACTGCGGTGAGGTTAGGGATGAGGTGGGCTGGGATTGGGTCAAGTAGGGGAGTAGAGTGGAGAGTTTTTCTTCTGTAATGGTAGAGAAGCGGGTTTTGGGAGAAGAGGACCGAGCAGTTGTGTAGAGGGTCTGTGGGGACTGTGTAGTAAAGCTTTCTCTGATGTGGACTCTCTTTTGTTTGAAATATTTGACAAAGTCCTCAGCTGAGAAGAGAGGAGAGGGTGGGGGCGCTGGGGGACGGAGAAGGGAGTTAAAAAGTTTTTTAGGGCTGTGTGACAGGGAAGATATGAGAGATGAGAAGTAGGCCTGTTTTGCATCAGCGAGTGAGGCTTGTAATATGAGGAGGGATTGCTTGTATGCAGTGAAATGATCTTTAGAATGGGATTTCTTCCATCGCCGCTCAGCAGCCCTGGAAGCTTGTCTGAGTTTTTTGGTCAAGTTGGTGTGCCAGGGTTGTCTGTTGATTTTCCTGTGTGTGAGGGGGGCAACAGTGTCCAGAGCTGTACTTAATGTGGTGTTATATAGGGTGGTAGCAGCTTCTGGGTCTTGGAGGCAACAGATGGTAGAGAGTGGGAGAAGAGAGTCAGAAAGCAAGCAAAGGTCGAGATGTCTGTGAAGGTTCTCATTTATCCAGGTCATGGTATATATCTGTAAATAATAAATCAAGGCAACTGGACGTACTGTAGATTTCTTGAAAACATTTCACTCGTTCTTCCAACGAGCTTTCTCAATTCTGAGTGATTGTACAAAAATTCTGGGAATAAATATGTAACTGAATCCACATCTGGTAATTATACCCAGCATTGGGTCAAATGTGTTGATCCATTATCCTAATTGGAGTCAGTAGGTGATAAAGACTTCCCAGAAAAAGGTGTCAAGACAGCATTGTATGTGGCAGACAATAGATGTCTAACCCCCCCCACCTCTATTCAAGCTTGGCTTCTCAATGGAATCAACACCTTTGACCCAATGCTGGGTATAATTACCAGATGTGGATTCAGTTACATATTTATTCCCAGAATTTTTGTACAATCACTCAGAATTGAGAAAGCTCGTTGGAAGAACGAGTGAAACGTTTTCAAGAAATCTACAGTACGTCCAGTTGCCTTGATTTATTCTTTACAGATAAAAGTCGAGATGTTTGAGGTTCCTGCGGGGGTGTGCTAGTGTGTGGACCGGGGGAGCTGCAGAAGAGACAAATGAAGAGAAGGTGAGTAGGTTGTGGTCGGATAGGGGGAGAGGCAAATTCGAAAGGTTAGATAGGGAGCAGAGGCGGGAAAAGATCAGATCCAGAGTGTGACCATCTCTGTGGGTGGGAGCTGAATACCACTGTGATAGGCCGAAGGAGGAAGAGAGTGACAGGAGTTTAGAGGCGGCCAAGTGGCATGTGTCAATAGGGATGTTGAAGTCACCCATAATGATAGTGGGGATGTCGGCAGAAAGAAAGTGTAGTAGCCAGGTGTTAAAGTGGTCAAGAAAGATGGTGGCTGGGCCTGGAGGGCAGTAAATGACTGCTACTTGAAGGTTGGAGGGAGAGTAGATGCTAACAGAGTGTACTTCGAATGAGGTGAGTGTAATGGAGGGTGGCAGTGGAGTTGGGCTGTAGGAGCAGGTGTCTGATAGGAGAAGACCAACTCCTCCACCATGTTTGCAGCCGGGGCGGGGGGTGTGAGTGAATTGAAATCCACTATAAGAGAGTGCAGCAGGGGAGGTGGTGTCTGAGGGTGTCAGCCATGTTTCTGTGAGACCCAGAAAGGAAAGGTTTTGAGAGATGAACAGTTCATGAATGTACGACAGTTTGTTACAGATGGAGCGCGCGTTCCATAATGCTCCTGCAAGAGGAACCCAAGGGGCAGGGGTCAGAGGAATGGTAATTAGGTTTAAGGGGGTGCAGAAATTTGTAGAAGGAGATTTGTAGTGGGACATGGAGGTGATAGTGGGGATTTGCTGAGGGGGTCCTGGATTTGGAGAGATATCACCAGCAGTAAGGAGAAGCAGACAAAGTGTTAATAGATGAGAATAAGAGAGGGCATGAGGTGTCTGTGTGTGTTTGGGAAGGAAGTGTTTTATGTTTGCAAACAGGTTTGTGCAAGTGGTCAGATGAGAAGGTAAGATGTACAATCCTAGAGTTGCAGCCAATGCAAATCGCAATGTGTGCACTAGGACCTGCAACAGTAAAGCAATGGGACTGAAACTTGCAGCAATGTGAAGATTAAGTTGCTTGAGACATCCAAACAGTCAGTAAGGACCAGTCTTAGTGAATGCTAACACAATGTCTCTAATCATAGAGTTCAGCAGTGGTATATTGTGACACAATGTCTCTGGTAATAAGTGCAAGGCTAAACAGCCATCAAAGGAATTCCTTCTGGATGAAATCCTGCATGGATCAAATAGCCAGCCTGTGACGAAACCAACCTCGCCACGGTGTTTTGGAGGGGGCTGGTTGCTTGCCTCTTGCCTCAGGATTATGGCCCATACTAACTTTAAAGAACACAGGCCGGCCGCACAGCTTAAATCTGTCTTTGGAATTGTATTTTATTATGTGAGGGTACCCAGATGGCTAGTTTAATTGTATTCGTGTGGTCTGAGTGCCATTCACCTAATGATATGCACTCAGACTTGAGCTATCTGGGAATATGTTAAATGTCTGTGGTTGCTGGGAGGGTGTGACATTGTGTGTTTAACTGGTGATTTCTGTCCTGTTGTCCCCGCATGTGTATTGGCGATCTCCCCTTTGTCCCGAGAGATAATTGGATTATCCCTCAGTTGTCTCTGGGGCAGAGAGGAGGAAACCATGATGCATTGTGGGGATGTGCTGTATCTGTTCGGTGTGTCGCAGTCTCCATTCTGGTCCCCTGGGGGCGTGTCCACCAGATATGGACCTGCATAAATACGGGCGAGTAGCCCTCAATAAAGTGTTCCTGTTTTATCCTTCATCATGTTGAGACTGGTGTTTGGATAACTAATCAAAACTGGGGGATTGCTATACGCTGAAGATTTGCTATACTCCTCTGGCATAACTACTAGCTCTTGTAAGAGCTGTTCCTGCTCTCTGGCTGTAGGAGAGGTTCACCCACTGGAGCCTGGAGCCTTGTCGTAGGTCCAGCGTGGGTGGAGGACGGTGAGACCCCAACCAAGCTGCGGCGGTTTGTGGGGTCTGCAGGGCGTACGGTGTCAAGTGGAGTGCTTGGAGTCCTCGGAAAGCACTAGGAGCATCTATCGACGGAGGTACCTGGTCGGGGTGCTAGGAGATCCGTTACACAGCCTATATGTAGTTAGATATAAGAGGGAGTGTAACAACTTACGCACCGATATCTTCCTGTGCGGTGTCCCGCATCGACGGTACAGTGGATTCACCTCTATGTCCGTGTATTAGATATTGGAAGCTACCCTCCTCTCCTCCAAAAGTTCAGCAGTTTCACTTGTCAGTGGTGGCGGGGGAGCAGACTGCAATCACAAGCCTTTTTCCTGATGCCCCAAACAATTGGAAAGAGGCTTCATCGGAGAATATGACTTTGCCCCTGTCCTCAGCAGTCCATTCACCATATTTTCTGCAGAAGATCAATCTGTCCCTGATGTTTTTTTGGGAGAGAAGTGGCTTCTTTGCTGCCCTTCTTGACACCAGGCCGTCTTCCAAAAGTCTTCGCCTCACTCTGCGTGCAAATGCGCTCACACCTACCTGCCATTCCTGAGCAAGCTCTGCACTGGTGGCACTCAGATCTCACAGCTGAATCCTCTATAGGAGACGATCCTGGCGTTTGCTGGACTTTCTTGGATGCCCTGAAGCCTTCTTAACAAGAATTGAACCTCTTTCCTTGAAGTTCTTGATGATCCTATAAATTGTTGATTGAGGTGCAATCTTAGTATCCTTGCCTGTGAAGCCATTTTTATGCAACGCAATGATGGCTGCACGCATTTCTTTGCAGGTCACCATGGTTAACAATGGAAGAACAATGATTTCAAGCATCACCCTCCTTTTAACAGGTCAAGTCTGCCATTTTAACCCAATCAGCCTGACATAATGATATCCAGCCTTGTGCTCGTCAACATTCTCACCTGAGTTAACAAGACGATTACTGAAATGATCTCAGCAGGTCCTTTAATGACAGCAATGAAATGCAGTGGAAAGTTTTTTTGGGGATTAAGTTAATTTTCATGGCAAAGAAGGACTATGCAATTCATCTGATCACTCTTCATAACATTCTGGAGTATATGCAAATTGCTATTATAAAAACTTAAGCAGCAACTTTTCCAATTTCCAATATTTATGTAATTCTCAAAACTTGTGGCCACTACTGTACATGTTGCAGATCTCGATATACATTTTACATTGCCTAGTAATACTAGGATTTTATATCTAACATACATGTGATTTTCCTATTAATACTAGGACTGTTTATGTTTGTATTTTATTGTAACATTTTATATTTTATATTTTAGTAACTTCATAATAAATTGCTTTATGCTTAGTCCATAGTTTGAATGCCCACCCACAATTCTTTTGTTGGTTGGTTGCACCTACATCCATATATTGTCAGACCTTGAGCCGTCCCTTTTTGGATATAAAGTATTGAAGAGGTTAACATTTATGTGGGTATAAACAGGGGCAAGCATCTGACCCCGTCAAGACATCCTTTTTGGACTACTTGCTTAGAGCAAGCCACAGTCCCCCCCCCCCCAATAATACCGTATATGTTTCAACACCATTCAGTCCCAGAGTGGCTGAAGTATGTCCGGCACTCAGCTGATTGTAATGGTGATGCAGGGACCTGTCCGCTCCCTGCTTCACCACGCAGCTCAGCTGCCGGCGCTACGTCCCCAGAAGCAGCATGATATGCTGACACATTGTGCTGATGTTCTGTATAGGAGGAGCGGGGCATGCTGGGAATCTGCCTATGTGCTTTTCCTCCTACACAGCAAGCATGATGCTGCTGGTGAGCGCTGGCAGCTGAGCTGTGAGCATTGGAGGAACTAAGGGGGTAATTTATTATACTGGTGTAAAATAGAACTGGCTTAGTTACCTATGTTAACCAATCATATTCCTCCTTTCATTTCCCAAAGGAACTGTATAAAATGAAAGGTGGAATCTGATTGGTTGCTATGGGCAACTAAGCCAGTTCAAATTTACACCAGTTTGATAAATGACTCCCTAAGTGAATATTTACTGTTTTCATGATTATTTTTCTTTTCTTTTTTAGTTCCTGTAAAGGGACACATATCTTTGCATAACTACTTTGATGGGGGCAAATATCTGGAGATAACTACTGTAATGGGACTTGGGACACATATCTTGGCATAAATATTGTGAGGGGGCATATTTAGGCATAGCAACTGTGAAGGGGGACATATCTGGCATAACTACTGTGAGGGAGCACATCTGGGCATAACTACCATGAGTGGGCATATATCTGGGCATAACTACTGTGAGGGAGGCTCATCTTGGCATAATTACTGTGAGGCTGCACATTTGGGCATAAGTACTGTGAGGAGTCCTATATGGGCATAACTATTGTGAGGGAGCATATCTGGGTATAGCAACTGTGAAGGGGGCACATATCTGGGCATACCTACCGTGATGGGGTACATATCTGGGCATAAATATTGTGAGGGGGCATATTTAGGCATAGCAACTGTGAAGGGGGCACATATCTGGGCATAACTACTGTGAAGGGGGCACATATCTGGGCATAACTACTTTGATGGGGGCACATATCTGGGCATAACTACTGTTATGAGACACATATCTTGGTATACATATTGTGGAGGGCAAATTTAGGCATAGCAACTGTGAAGGGAGCACATATCTGGGCATAACTACTGTGAGGGGACACATCTGAGCATAACTATTGTGAGTAGGCACATATCTGGGCATAACTACTGTGAGGGAGGCTTATCTTGGCATAATTACTGTGAGGCGGCACATTTGGGCGTAACTACTGTGGGGGGTCCTATCTGGGCATAACTATTGTGAGGGAGCATATCTGGGTATAGCGACTGTAAAGGGGGCACATATCTGGGCATAACTACTGTGAAGGGGTACATATCTGGGCATAACTACTGTGAGGAGATACATCTGGGCATAATTAATGTGAGGGGGGGACATATCTGAGTATAGCTACTGGGTAGGCTCCTAACTGGGCACATCTGGGCATAACTACAGTTAGGTGGGCTGGGCATAACTATTTGAGGGGCACATCTGGGCATAACTACTGTGAGGATTTATTTACATTTAGTCAGAGACTACTAATTGCCTGCTCTTGACATGTGCATTCTTTATTGTTGGTATTTTATAATGTTTGATAAAATTTTACTTTTATTGGTTATTTATTTTAATGAATTGTGAACACTTTCATCTAACCTACTAACTTAAAAATCTCGACAGCAGACCCCTGGAAGCCAAAACCAGTAGAAAAAAACACATGGCTAACCACCAAAGGGTCATACCCATGTGGAAACTGCCAATTCTGCAGTAAAATGCAAGCATGTAAAGAGATTGTAAATCCGGTAGATCATAAAAAGTATACAATTGCCCATTACATAAACTGTAAAACAACAGGAGTGGTATACGCGATACAATGTAGCTGTCCTAAAATCTACGTCGGCAAAACTGTTCAAGAACTTCGTAGAAGAATATCAAAACACTTTAGTGACATAAATTTATAAACAGATACCACCCTATCTAGGCACATTCAAACAGAACATAATGGAAAAAGTGATAGTCTGAAAATATGGGGAATAGCAAAAATAAAACCAGGCCCCAGACAGGGAGATATAGACAAAAAATTACAGCAGGAAGAAACCCGCTGGATATATAGACTCAAAAGTCTTTCACCTCAAGGATTAAATGAAGGTTTTACTTATGCATCATTCCTGTAAAAATACAGTAATACAAAGAAAAAGCAGGAAACACAAAATTCAAAGAAAGAAATTAAATCTGACCTTTAAGATTATAAGTACAGAGTAGTGGCCAATAACTAGATTAAAATATTAAAATTCTATTAGAGAGTAAGATAAATCTAAAATATTACCTCCCAATGGATCCACCAGTATGAAATGACCTGTAAAAATAACAAAAAGAGACAAAGCATTATAATTAGAGTAATATTTACCAATAAACACAATCTGGAATAAAGAATGAATAATTAATAAATCAATAATAAAAAAATACTAAAAAAGAAAAAAAGTAAAAGGGAAAGGAAAAAAAAAGAAGAAAAAAATAGAGATATATAAGCCAAGTACCAGAGAAGACGCATATCTGGTTATTAATAATAATAGAGTAAAAATGAGAGTGGCATAATCTTAAAGAAAAAGAAAAAGAGCCAAAATAACTCAGTATAGATATGCACACCATCTTACAGCAATACTCCTATAGACAGAATATTTAAAGAATAATTAATAAATAATCAATAAATAATAATAATAAATAAAAAAAGTAAAAAATTATAAAAAATTAAAAATAAACACCAGCATGAAGAACTGTAATCTAGTGGCATAATAAGTGTCCAATATACCTATCAGGCAATAGTCTAAAGTTAAATTGATAAATATATTCGTGAATCCCTAAGGGTCTTTGTACTGTTTGGAATAAGCAAGTATGAAATTTTCCAACTACGGTGACCTGCGCATATAGAATGATTACGCAATCCCTGACCTAGGCATGAGAGTAAACAAATCGCGAACCAGCCAGCAGCACTAAGTACGAAATTACCTAAGTACGGTGACATGCGCATATAGAACGATTGCGCGATCCCTGACCTAGGCATAAGAGTAGTAAAAAAATCGCGAATCAGTCTGAAGCTCTAAGTGCAGAGACATGCGCGAGAATACAGAAGGATCGCGCGATTACTGACGTAAGGATCGAGCGAATCAAACAGCCAACAGAGCTGCACGCAACAAGCCACTAGGCAATAACAAAGCATGTTACTGGTTTTTCGATCGTTCACGTCATCAGAGTAGGAGGTAATAAATATATCCAACCACGGCCACCTCTGTGCAGACTGCCCGATCCCCTGAAGACGCCATGTATATGGCGAAACATGTCGGAGGGCAGCGATCTAGTTCGTTTTTAGATCACAGCAGACCCAGCTTTAGTGTGAAAGCTACCGAGTAGCTATTAGGCAGCATAGACAGTGACAGCGCCGCTATCAGAAACTGAGTCAAGGAATTGAATAAGTAACGGAAAGTGTTCAGTGAGCAGAAAAGTGTAGCGATTCTATAGCTACCATCACAGCAATTGAGCTCAGCAAATGTCACAAAGTGTCTGCAAGTAAATACACTGAAAAGCTAGTCATTACAGTGAGTTTAGAGAGCACATACAGAGGCTCTATTGTTTAAAGACAGCCAGTCCTATAATAAACTGCCACAGCATTTTCAAGCTAGCATCAGAGCAGAAAATAAATCAACCAATAATTTAGTACACTATTGGTCTGCCGTCGAGATTTTTAAGTTAGTAGGTTAGATGAAAGTGTTCACAATTTATTAAAATAAATAACCAATAAAAGTTACATTTTATCAAACATTATAAAATACCGACAATAAAGAATGCACATGTCAAGAGCAGGCAATTAGTAGTCTCTGACTAAATGTAAATAAATATTTAATGAGTGCCTCTACATGTGCAGGGTATACAAAAGTGTAATATATAACTACTGTGAGGGGCACATCTGGACATATTTACTGGGCACATATCTGGACATAACTATTGTGAGGGGCACAGGTGAGCATTACTACTGTGAAAGAAGCTTAATGTCAGCTTTCCTACTGTAAAGGGGAGACATATGTGCATAACTACTGTGAGTGGCACAATGTGGGAGTTACTTCTATGAAGGGGCACATATGGGTATGACTACTGTGAATGGGCACTTATGGGTATGACTACTGTGAAGGGGCACATGTGGGCATTACTACTGTGAAGGGGGCACAGTGTGGTGGCACAAAGGGGGAATCATTACTATGTTGGAGCATTAAGGGGACTGGGTGTGTATAGTTATGCTTTGGGTGAAGATAGAGGCATGGGCTATTATGTAAAAAATTGCCGCGGCATGCTACATGCACCACACATATTGTCCCTCTTTGCAAATTTCTTTGGGAGGTATGAGTAATAGTGCTCTGTTGATGGCTGTTAACAGGCATGGCAAGAGCTCAAGGACATGTGATGATATCACCATCATCTGATCAGTGCATGATGGAAGAACCTCAGCAGTGGAGTGCAGTGATGATGGAGGACCTGTGATGACATCAACATCAAGTGATAAGTGCATGGGGGGGCGAAGCTCAGCAGTGGAAAAACAAAGAGGTGTAGTTTAATTTGACTGACGCTGTTATATAGATTATGGTTTCCATTCTGTGTGTTGTAGTGTCTTCCATTGTCCCGGGTGCGGTGTCATCCTTTTTGTGGTTATAAAGATGTCCACTCTACTGCCAGTACACACAGTAATAATGACTACTGTGTGTGTGCCCTGGCCGTTATGGATGTCTGTCTGGGACTTAGGCCTCTTTCACACTACCGTTTTTTTTTCCGTTTTGCGGTCCGTTTTTTGCGTTCCGTATACGGTCCGTATACGGAACCATTCATTTCAATGGTTCCGCAAAAAAACGGAATGTGTTCCGTATGCATTCCGTTTCCGTATTTCCGTTTTTCCGTTCCGTTGAAAAGATAGAACATGTCCTATATTTGGCCGCAAATCACGGTCCGTGGCTCCATTCAAGTCAATGGGTCCGCAAAAAAAACGGAACACATACGGAAATGCATCCGTATGTCTTCCGTATCCGTTCCGTTTTTTGCGGAACCATCTATTGAAAATGTTATGCCCAGCCCAATTTTTTCTATGTAATTACTGTATACTGTATATGCCATACGGAAAAACGGAACGGAACAACGGAACGGAAACGGAACCACAACGGAAGCAAAAAACGGAACAACGGATCCGTGAAAAACGGAACGCAAAACACTGAATTCAACATACTGTAGTGTGAAAGAGGCCTAAGACCCTGAGTGTGCTCTCTCGAGCAGGTGCAATGCAGCAACAACAAAAAAATACCCTACCCATCGTGGCCATCTTGATTGCGGAAACCACGCGTAATGTTGTGCTGGGTGACATATGATGTCCCCACACTGTCGCAATGGCCTGCGTGATGACGTCATCACTTCACTACCTACGTTTTCGCACAAGTATATTCAATCGAGATGGCCGTAACGGACTCCACGTGAGCAAATGGATAAGGGGAGTTTTGTTTTGTTCTTACACTGATTGACCCCTGAAAGGTCAAAATTGTAGCCTCATATGCCGTTCCATTGCGCCCGCTACATACAAAGGAATGCACTTTGTCACAAATCGAATTTCTTTGAGAAATTCAGTGAAGCAGTCAAACTGAGTTTTTAATAACTTCTCTCATCTCTAGCCACTGAATTCTGGTGAGCGCTAAAGCCACCTCGCAGCTTGCCAAGCTCTTCGCCATACATTGTACAGCAGCTGTGCTTTGAATTGCAGCTTAGTCTCATTCACCTAAATGGGACTGAACTGATCAGTTATTTCCTGATGATATGGCAAATAGTGTTGAGCGCGAATATTCGAATAGCGAATTTTTTTCGCGAATATCGGCACTTCACTAATTCGCGAATATTTTGAATATAGTGCTATAAATTCGATATTTCGAATATTTGTTTTTTTTTTGTTTTTTTTTAATTGTTATATTTTTTCCTTTCCCACTTCCCTAAAGTTGTTCTTACCTGTCCTTTGGATTCCTGGCTTCCTGGCTGCTCCAGTCAGTGCCCGTTGCCGCTTCTGCCGCCTTCCGTGCTCATGGAGCGTCCCCATCTCCATGGGAACGTCTCCATATACTAGAATGTACTGTCGGATTTGAGAATTATGTTGAAATCGCAAATGCGATTAATATAACTTGAAATAATCGCATTTGCGATTTCAACGTAATTCTCAAATCCGACAGTACATTCTAGTATATGGAGACGTTCCCATGAGCATGGAATATAGCATTACTAAGTTGAAATCGCCATGCGATTATTTCGTGTTATATTAATCGCATTTGCGATTATCTATTTTTTTTTTTTTTTTACTATGGTTGGCTTCAATGGTAGAATTAGCGAATATGACGAATATATTCGTTATATTCCACAAAACGAATATACGAATGTATTCGTCATATTCCACAAAACGAAGATAACGAAGTATTCTGCGTCTCAGTTATATCTACCTATTCATCAACTTCGCTAATTCTAGCAATCATATAGGAAAGTTTACTATAGAGACAGCTAAGTATAATTCGCTATGCGATTATATGACTGCTTTTTTTTATAAATAGTTTATAATAATTATCAGGTATTATAATTATTCTATTTATATAAAAAAAAGCAGTCATATAATCGCATAGCGAATTAAACTTATCTGTCTCTATAGTAAGCTGTCCTATATGATTGCTAGAATTAGCGAAGTTGATGAATAGGTAGATAAAACGAAGATGCAGAATACTTCGTTATCTTCGTTTTGTGGAATATAACGAATATATTCGCCATATTCGTTTTGTGGAATATAACGAATATGTTCGTCATATTCGCTAATTCTACCATTGAAGCCAACCATAGCAAAAAAAATTAAAAATAGATAATCGCAAATGCGATTAATATAACACGAAATAATCGCATGGCGATTTCAACTTATTTAGTAATGCTATATTCCATGCTCATGGAGCGTCCCCATCTCCATGGGAACGTCTCCATATACTAGAATGTACTGTCGGATTTGAGAATTACGTTGAAATCGCAAATGCGATTATTTCAAGTTATATTAATCGCATTTGCGATTTCAACGTAATTCTCAAATCCGACAGTACATTCTAGTATATGGAGACGTTCCCATGGTGATGGGGACGCTCCATGATCATGGAATATAGCAGTGCTAACTAAGTTGGCACTGCTAAGTTGAAATCGCCATGCGATTATTTCGTGTTATAGTAATCGCATTTGCGATTATCTATTTTTTTTTTATTTTTTTTACTATGGTTGGCTTCAATGGTAGAATTAGCTAATATGACGAATATATTCGTTATATTCCACAAAACGAATATACGAATATATTTGTTATATTCCACAAAACGAAGATAACGAAGTATTCTGCATCTTCGTTTTATCTACCTATTCATCAACTTCGCTAATTCTAGCAATCATATAGGATAGCTTACTATAGAGACAGATAAGTTTAATTCGCTATGCGATTATATGACTGCTTTTTTTATATAAATAGAATAATTATAATACCTGATAATTATTATAATCTATTTATAAAAAAAAGCAAAGTAATATAATCGCATAGCGAATTATACTTAGCTGTCTCTATAGTAAACTTTCCTATATGATTGCTAGAATTAGCGAAGTTGATGAATAGGTAGATAAAACGAAGATGCAGAATACTTCGTTATCTTCGTTTTGTGGAATATAACAAATATATTCGTATATTCGTTTTGTGGAATATAACGAATATATTCGTCATATTAGCTAATTCTACCATTGAAGCCAACCATAGTAAAAAAAATAAAAAAAAAATAGATAATCGCAAATGCGATTACTATAACACGAAATAATCGCATGGCGATTTCAACTTAGCAGTGCCAACTTAGTTAGCACTGCTATATTCCATGCTCATGGAGCGTCCCCATCACCATGGGAACGTCTCCATATACTAGAATGTACTGTCGGATTTGAGAATTACGTTGAAATCGCAAATGCGATTAATATAACTTGAATTCATCGCATTGCTATTTCAATAGGAGAGTAGCCTTTAAGTTAAAAATCGCATGTGCGATTATTTAAATCGCATATTATTCGCGATAACTAGAATAATAACGAATATTCGATTTCGACGAATATAAAACGAATATTCTATCGAATATTCGCGAATTTCGTCGAAATCGAATATGGCACCTGCCGCTCATCACTAATGGCAAACTTCTCATTTACTGCGGCCCACACTGCGTATTACTTCTGCATGGTACGTCATAGAACGTGTGGGGGCTGCTAAGAGGAATGTTTTCTAAACTATAAAAAGCCCTCCCTAGATGAATTTCCTTAAAATATTCCCAGAAGTCTCTTGTCCTCTGTTCCTCTCTTTATAATCAGTCTGCATTGTTCTATCACAATAAAGGATCTGAAGAAATGTTTTGTTTCTAGGATTATAGTGTTTTTAACAAATGAAGAAGCCTGTTATGCCTAGCTGCACATATCACATTATAGGTAATGTTCCCGTGATAAGCAATTCCTGCTACACATTGAATAGATGGGTCCTGAACTCCCACCTGAACAGCAGCTGCAACAGCAGGGAGCAAAGATCAAGGTCCAATTAGGAAGACACAATTAGGTTTTAAAATATCACTCGTAGTGAGTAACATTAATAGTCACTTCTATAGGGTGTTATGTATAGATTGTATGAAAAAATTCAGCCACAAGTAATATTTTACCTGTAGTATTTAGACAATTGGCAATATATTAGAAATAGAAGGGATTATAGGGAAATCACAACTTCTTAGAGCTCATGCACACAACCATTGCCGTTTTTGCGGATCCGCAAAATACGGATATCGGTTGTGTGTGTTCCACGTTTTGTAGAACGGAACGTCTTGCCCTCTATGGAACTGCCCTATCCTTGTAGGTGGTGTGCTGTCCACATCTTTTGCAGCCACACTGAAGTGAAAAGGTCAGCAAAATATGCGGATCGGATGCAGACCAAAAATACGTTTGTGTGCATGAGCCCTTAAAGGAACTCGCAAGGTAAAACGGGTACATTGGGGGTCAATTAAAAAACTGGCAGTCTTTGATTCCCCCCTGTGTGGCCAGAGGATGCGCATAATTTTTAACGAGGTATGCACTTCATCATAAAGAAGGTGCTCTTCCCGCAGTCCCGTGCACCTGGACGGAAAAACTCCTCCAATCCGAATCCACAAAAGGGGGAGCCAATACAATATATAGCAGCCTTTTACAATTAACATCACACCAAATGAATAGTTTTTCACCAACATTTAGGTCCTTTTCATTTATGGCCTATAAGTCACCTCAGGCTGATTAAGGTGCTCTCTCCCTAAGGAGAGATAGTACCCCCCTAACCCTGACAGACCTCTCACCCAGTCAAGCCAGTACTCTCTGCTCTGCACTGATGAGGGGCAATCACCCTGAAACAGCTGTCTGCAGATGAGGTGCTGGCTTATTTAATATCCAAGTCAAGTCTCAAGGCTTAGTTAAAGAGCTGAACATTGACTTATAGGATAGCTGCCTTAAATCTGGTGGCATTAGAGGCAGAGCTTAAGAGCTCATTTGCATCCATTTCCTCTCAGTTGTATCAAATAAACTCTTGAATACAGATCATGACCCAGCCGAAGGAGACTGGTGGGTAAAAAGATGAACCATAATTTAATATTATATTAACATTAAAGGGGTTTTCCGAGACTTTACTACTGATGACCTATGCTCTGAATAGTAGACAGAAGTGTTTGTAGAGCAGCACCCACGGACATAAATGGCCACACCGGTAATGCAACAGCCGAGCCACGACTGCAGATCCTCAGCAGTCGACCGTATAGCAAATGAAGAGAGGTAGCGGCAGCATCTCAAGTGAATCCTTTATTGGGCGGACTTTACAGAAAGTGTGCCATAAAATCAAGCAGCAACGTATATATTGTATTGGCTCCCCCTTTTGTGGGTGGAGCTGCATGCACTTTAAAAGGGTAGAGATTATCACTCTGTATTAGGCTTGACAAAGGCTGGAATACAGCCGAAATGTTGCTGCTTGATTTTATGGCACACTTTCTGTGAAGTCCATCCAATAAAGAATTCACTGGAGATGCTGCCGCTACCTCTCTTCATTTGCTATCCTCTGAATAGGTCATCAGTATCTAATCAGTGGGAGTCTGACACCCATCACCCCCACCAATCAGCTGTTTAAGAAGGCTTTTGCGCTCGCAGTAGCGCCACTGCCTTCTCTCAGCTTTCCCTAGGCCATGTAACATCACATTCATCAGTCACATGGCCTAGGCGTAGCTCAGCTCCATAGGAGTGAATTGGGCCACACTGTGATACCAAGCGCATCCGCTGTCGAATGAACAGGAGCGCCAGTGCCTTCTGAAACAGCTGGTCGGTGGGGGTCCTGGGTGTCGGATCCCCACTGATCAGATACTGATGAATTATCCCAGCCAGGAGGTTTGGGGGCGGGTGCTGTCCACAAGGCTGAGCAAATCCTGGGTTTTAGGGGAGGGGGGAGAGGTGTTACGCGGTCAGAGTCGGGAGGACTCCCCCCCAAGGTATTGCGTGGTCACCATCAGGAGGACTGGTGGTACAAGACCCCGATGGGTTGCATTGTTGACGGCTAGGAAGTTGTCTGACGGCTGAGTGAAGCCGAAAAACACAGTGTGAACACTGAGCTAGAGGTGAGTTAGAGAAAAACCTCTGCATAGTGATCGCCTAGCTGGGCAAGGATTTATTGTTTTGTGTTGAAGTAACACATTGTGATGTGAAGCTGCGAGTTCATGGTGCTCAGTAGGGATCGACCGATTAGCGGATTTACCGATATTATCGGCCGATATCCATGATTTTCAAAGTTATCGGTATTGGCATCTAACCTTGCCGATATGCGGCCAGCGCTGCTCTCTTATGAGAAAACATGGCGCACCGCCATGTTTAGTGGCCAGAGTCAGTGGTGAAAGGAGAGACGGTTGGAAGAAATCCCTCCCTCCTATGAAGCCGCAGAGCCCAATAAAATGAGCTGGCTCTGAAGCTGTCCGCACCACTGCCACCAATGAATGTCTGGCTAATATTAAAGCAGGAGGAGGGACAGGGGAGGGTTTACCGCTGCAACGTCTCAGCTAGTGTGCTCGCCGAATGGCAGCAGCCTCCTCCTCCTGATTGTCCTCCCCAGAGTCAAGCAGCCAGCATAGCAGGGGCCTGGATACTGTGCCACCAAAGATAATTTTAATACAAATACAGGAGGCGGGTGCTGGCTGTACCCGCCTCCTATATCTGTATTAAAGGTTAATTATCATTGAACCCGCCCAGTATTAGAGTCATTGGTGGCAGTGGCCACATGGCCCCCCCCAACCTAAGTAATTTCATTGGTGGCAGTTCTGATCGGAGCCCCAGCAGTGTAATCGCGGGGCTCTGATTGGTTACCATGGCAGCCAGGACGCTACTGAAGCCCTGGCTACCATGGTAATCTCCCTGCTGCTGTGTGTACTATGCACAGGGCATCAGGGACAGTGTGAAGTCCTATTCACCCTAATAGATCTCTATTAGGGTGAATAGGGAATATCGGTATAAGTTATCGCCTATCGGCCTGAAAGTTCACAGGTTATCGGTATCGGCTCTAATAAATCAATATTGGTCGATCCCTAGTGCCGAGTGATGACAAACTTGGAATTTTGATGTGCTGTGTGACAAATAAAGCACTGCTTGAGCTTGAAAAACCCCTGTTTGATGAGATGTCTGTCATCTCTGCCCCAGGCAAAGAGAGAGATCCCTTACAATATGGAGAGAGCTGTCTGCCCTATCTTACTGGTTGCGGTCCCATCTAAAAGTTAAAGTAAAAGTTCGGGTTCGGTGTTCAGCGATTTCTTACTGCTTTTTGAAAGGCTGAAGAGCAGCCAATCAACAAGCGTTTAACTGTGTGACCTTAGACGCCATCACCCACTAATGGCATGGCTGTGATTGGCCAGTGCAGCATGTGACCCAGCCTCTATATAAGCTGGAGTCACGTAGCGCCGCACGTCACTCTGCTGTGCTTAGTGTAGGGAGAGGATGCTGCTATGAGGGAGAGAATAGGAAAGAATCTGTTATCAGAACTCCAATTGAACTCAGCGATCTACATACATTTAGTTTTGTGGGTGCAATGCACAATCTTTTTACTCTGCCCTGAGCCCAGTGACAGAGAAAAATAACTTTTATCCGTCTGTTAGTTAGGTGGGCGGTGGCGGCCATTTTATGCAAGCTCAGTGCACCAGCACTGCATCTGTGCTTTTGTGACATTCAAATCCAAGCTTGAAATTCTTCAATAATAATCTGGGTTTAAAAAAAAAACATTTTTTTTGGCAATGTCCAACATCTGGTGCCTTTGCAGCATTAGTCAGTGCGCAATTTAGGCTAGAAATACAGCTATAATTTTCAGTTTTTTTTTAAAACACACTTTTTGTGCAAAATACACAATTTTACAGCCCTTGCTGCATCTGCACGTGTGAAATTCAAGTGTTATATACAGCTTTCATGGTTAAAGGGGCGATCACCGAGTTGGCGTAGCGGCATGACGTGAGGACGTAGGCGTGCCACGATCCCTCCCACCTCCTCCACTTCCTGGCCTCATGCGTTGGACCGTCCATACCTGATGTTGGACGACGAGCCCCAGTCGAGATGGAGGGCGGCTGGCAGTTTGCTATGGTGGGACCTTGATTGGTGGTGTCGACACTGATCTGACCTGGCGGTGGGGTCTGTCTGGTGGCTGTTGAGCTCCCCTGGCTCCATTGGCTCTGCTCTCCTTTGCTCCGGTCTGATCCAGGTCGGATGCCAGACACACCGTGGAGAGCGCATGCGTTCATGTGCTGGTAGCGGAGTCCGGTGGCAGTTTGAGCGTTACCCGTTCGGAGGACACAGATGGTCTGCGCTGGTCTGGAGTGCGCGAGTAGCCTGAGGAGTGAGTTTCACGATCCATGAACTAACTCCGCATGAATTAACTCCGCAAAGCAAGCATAATTAATTTCTGTTAACACCTGCTAACACTTGCTCACCTGCCGATGTGTGTCTGGTTCTGCTGCGGCTGGTGAACCCGTGCTGTTTGTTGTACCTGTGTTGCACCTGCCTGGCTCACTCTGCGACGTCTGGAGATGTGGTCTGTGGGATGGACGTTTTTTTGGGAGCGGCGTCCTGGAGTTTCAGGTGGAAAGTCAGCATTGGCAACTAAAACAACTAAAACTAGTTGATATCAATCTTCTTAAACTCTGCTAGCTGATGAACTTTTGTTCTGATCTGTTTTGATTAACTGTATATATTACCAGGAAATCAAAGAGAAGCAAAACCAGTATCTACTAACATTTATTAACATGTGTCCTGTTAACCCTTCTCTGTTTGCTGATATTTGTTGTTGCGCATTCATCGGCGGGGGGGGGGGGGGGGGAGAGGAGAAGATGGGCCGACTTAAAATAATTACTTGATAACATTGTGGCTATCAACCACTCTAACCCGCCTGGCAGAGGAGTCCTTTGTTCCTAATTATTTATGCTACACCCTGGACTGCTATGCCATGTGATACAATCTGTCTCTTTTTCCTTATATACAGCTTTCATATTCTGTTAGTAAAAAAACCTTTTTTGAGCAAAATAATTAATATTGCAGCCCTTGCTGCATCTGTTATTTTTAAAAACAAGTTTGAAATACTTCAATAATTTTCAGGCTTTTAAAAAACTCCCATTTTAGGCAATAACCTTCATTTTGGGCCTCTGCCGCATTAGTCAGTGTGCAATTTAAGCTAGAAATACAGCTATAATTTTCTGGGTTTTAAAAACCACCCTTTTTGTGCAAAGTACACAATTTTACAGCCCTTGCTGCATCTGCACGTCTTAAATTCAAGCATTATATACTGCTGTCATATTCTGTTATTTAAAAAACACAAATTTTGGGCAAAAAACAAAACTTTGCAACCTTTAATTGCGGCCTAGTCTGGATCTGTAGGTGTGATATACACCCTTTACATACTGTGGTTCTATTCTGCTATAAAAAAAACACCCATTTTGGGCAAAAAACTTAATTTTGCAGCCTTTGCTGCATATGTCATTGTGAGATACACCCTTTAGATTCTGTGGTTCTATTCTTCTATTAAAAAAACACCCATGTTGGGCAAAAAACTTAATTTTGCAGCCTTTGCTGCAGTTGTCATTGTGAGATACACCCTTTAGATTCTGTGGTTCATTTCTGCTAATAATAAAACACCCATTTTGGGTTCAAAATCTTTAATTGCGGCCTAGTTTGTATCTGTACGTTTGAGATACATCCGTTACATACTGTGGTTCTATTCTGCTATTATTAAAACACCCATTTTGTGCAAAAATCTTTACTTGCGGCCTAGTCTGTTTCAGTACGTGTGAGATACACCCTTTACATACTGTCGTTCTATTCTGCTATTAATAAAACAAACATTTAGGGCAAGATCCTAAATTTGAGAAATATGAGGAGAGCGTCAAATAAGGGTCGTGGCCCGGGTCGTGGTGCTTCTCGTGGAGCTCCTATTGCAGGGAGAGGACGTGGTCGATCTGTGCCAGCTACACGCACAAGTGAAACCCCTCCCTCAGGTGCGAGTAGGCGACAAAACCTGCAGCGGTATTTGGCTGGGCCTAATGCGGCTCTACGAATGGTAAGGCCAGAACAAGTACAGGCGATAGTAGATTGGGTTGCTGACAGTGCCTCCAGTTCCTTCACATTGTCTCCCACCCAGTCTCCTGCTGAAAGATCAGAGTTGGCACCTGCAGCCGATGTCCATCAGTCTTTCACCTCACCCTCTTGCAAATCAGCCAAGCAGTCTGAGCCCCAAGTCATGCAGCAGTCTCTTCTGCTTTTTGATGACTCTGTTAGCAGGGTTTCCCAAGGCCATCCACCTATTCCTGCCGCAGAAGTTGAAGAGATTGAGTGCAACAATGCCCAACCAGTTATGTTTCAAGATGAGTACATGGAAGGACCATGGCAGCACGTCTCGGATGATGACAAAACACAGGTGCCAACTGCTGGGGCTTTCGAAAGTGTGCAGACCGACAAGGAAGTCAAGGGTGAAGACTGGGTGGAAAATGATGTGGAGGACAATGAGGTCCTCGACCCTACATGGAATCAAGGTCATGCGAGTGACCTGTGTAGTTCGGAGGAAGAGGCAGTGGTCACACAGAGCCACCAGTACAGCAGAAGCGGGAGCAGGGTACAAAAGAGGAGCGGCCGTCCCCTAGACAATATGCCTGCTACTGTCCACCGCAGCATGGGACAGAGCACACCAAAACCAGCTCCAAGGAGTTCCCTGGCATGGCAGTTCTTCAATGTGCTGATGACAAGACACAAGTGGTTTGCACGCTGTGCAATCAGAGCCTGAAGCGAGGCATAAACGTTCTCAACCTGAGCACAACCTGCATGACCAGGCATCTAAGTGAAAAGCATGAGCTGCAGTGGAGTAGACACCTCAAAAACCAAGAAAGGTCTCTGGCTCCTACTGCTTCCTCTTCTGCTGCAGTTTCGGCCTCTTCATCCATCTCTGGAGTGACAGTGACACCTGCCACCTTGCGAACAGAGGATCTGCCAGCAACACGACCATCTGGGTCACCAAGCATCTCCACAATGTCCCACGGAAGCATTCAGCTCACCATCTCCCAAACACTGGAGCGGAAGTACCCCCCTAGCCACCCGCGATCCCTGGCCCTGAATGCCAGCATTTCAAAATTACTGGCCTTTGAAATGCTGTCATTCCGTCTGGTGGAGGCGGAGAGTTTTAAAAGCCTTATGGCGATGGCTGTCCCACAGTATGTCGTGCCCAGCCGCCACTACTTTTCCAGGCATGCAATCCCTTTCCTACACAACCAAGTGGGGGACAAAATCAGGAGTGCACTGCGCAACGCCATCTGTGGCAAGGTGCACCTCACTACGAATACGTGGACCAGTAAGCACGGTTAGGGACGTTATATTTCCATAACAGCACACTGTGTAAATGCAGTGGCAGCTGGGCCTGAGGCGGATGGCAGTTTGCCGCATGTCCTTCCACCACTGAGTATTGCAGGGTGCTTCAGTTTGCCTCCTGTTGCTTCCTCCTCCTACTCTGCTTCATCATCCTTTACCGGATCTTCATCCGGTCAGCGTAACATCTTTACCACCAACTTCAGCACAGCCAGGGGTAAATGCCAGCAGGCAGTTTTAAAACTTATCTGTTTGGGGGACAAACCCCACACCACGCAGCAGCTGTGGACGGGCCTTGAACAACATACCGAGGAGTGGCTGGTGCCAGTACGTCTCAAGCCTGGCCTGGTGGTGTGCGATAATGGGCGAAATCTCGTAGCAGCTCTAGGACTAGCCGGTTTGACGCACATCCCTTGCCTGGCGCATGTGCTGAATTTGGTGGTGCAGAGGTTCCTTAAAAATTACCCCGATATGTCAGAGCTGCTGCATAAAGTGCGGGCCGTCTGTGTGCGCTTTCGGTGTTCTCACCCTGCTGTTGCTCGCCTGTCAGCGCTGCAGCGTAACTTCGGCCTTCCCACTCACCGCCTCATATGCGACGTGCGCACAAGGTGGAACTCCACCTTGCACCTGCTGGCCAGACTGTGCGAGCAGCAGCAAGTGATAGTGGAGTTTCAGCTGCAGCACGCATGGGTGAGTTGCTCTGCGGAACAGAACTTCACCACCAATAACTGGGCCTCCATGCGAGACCTGTGTTCCTTGTTGCGCTGTTTTCGAGTACTCCACCAACATGGCCAGTGCCGATAACGCCATTTTCAGCGTTACTATCCCACTTCTATGCCTCCTTGAAAAAACGCTGCTGGCGATGATGGAAGAGGATGTGGCACAGGAGGGGGAGGAGGAAGAGGGATCATTTCATATTGTTTCCGGCCAGTCATTCACAAGTGGCTACGAGGGTGGGTTCCTGCACCCGCAAATGCCAGGTACACAATTGTCCAGCCAGGGCACAGTTCTGGAGTATGACGAGGTGGAGGATGAGGAGGAGATGGAGGAGGAGGAACCTTGTTCACATTAGGGTGGCACCCAGACCAGCTCATAGTCATCACTGGTGCATGGCTGGGGTGATACAGAGGACACAGACGATACACCTCCCACAGAGTTGCCCACATTCTAACTTGTGCTGATTACTGGGTAGCCACGCTGCTGGATCCCCGTTACAAGGACAAAGTACCATCCTTAATTCCCTCACTGGAGAGTGATCGTAATATGCGCGAGTACAAGCGCACACTGGTAGACGCGCTGCTGGTGGCATTCCCACCTGACAGCGGAGGCACAGTGGAAGCACAAGGCGAAGGCAGATGAGGAGGAAGAGGTCGCCAACGCAGCTGGGGCACCGTCAGCACCTCAGAAGGCAGGGTTAGCATGGCCGAAATGTGGAAAAGCTTTGTCAGCACGCCACAACAACCAGCACCATCAGCTGATATGGAACGTCTTAGCAGGAGGCAGCATTTCACCAACATGGTGGAGCAGTATGTTTGCACACGCCTACATGTACTGAATGACGGGTCTGCCCCCTTCAACTTCTGGATCTCCAAATTGGGCACATGGCCTGAGCTTGCCCTTTAAGCCTTGGAGGTGCAGGACTGCTCTGCAGCCAGTGTATTATCTGAACGTGTGTTTAGCACGGCAGGGATCATTATCACAGACAAGCGCAGCCGCCTGTCCACAGCCAATGTGGACAAGCTCGCGTTCATTAAAATGAACCAGGCATGGATCCCACAGGACTTGTCCGTACCATGTGCAGAATAGACATGTATACCGGCCTTAACCAGCCATTGTTATACTACAGCGCAATTGCTCATTCTTGTATTTTGGATATTTCCCACTCTTTTGGAGTGTACCCTAATAAAAAAAATTAAAACCAAAAACCAGTGTTGGCTACCTCGTCCTCCTCCACCGCCGCTTCCACCTACACCACTATGTCCACCGCCTCCTCAAATTCCTACTCCATATGGACCTCCACCTCATAAATCAAATTTTATTTTTTGTACATATTTATTATTTTATATCATTTCACTAATTGGTCTGTTACATTTTTGGGTGAAATTCACCAATTTTTGGGTGTGATATACCACTGCTATACCTAGTATACAGGTTAAAAAAATTCAATAATTTGTCTGTTACATTTTCAGGTGAAATTCATCAATTTTTGGGTATGATATACCACTGCTATACCGAGTAGACAGGTAAAAAAAATTCACAAATTTGTCTGTTACATTTTTAGGTGAAATTCACAAATTTTTGGGTGTGATATACCACTCCTATACCTAGTAGGTAAAAAAAAAAAAAAAAAGCAAATTTGTCTGTTACATTTTCGATTGAAATTCAATAATTTTTGGGTGTGATATGCCACTCCTATACCTAGTATTGAGGTAAAAAAAAAAAACCACTAAATTGTCTGTTAGATTTTTGGGTGAAATTTACCAATTTTTTGGTGTGATATACCACTGCTATACCTAGTTGACAGCTTAATAAATTTCACAAATTTTTCTTTTACATTTTCGGTGACATTCAACAATTTTTTGCTGTGTTAGACCCCTGCTCTACATAGTAGACAGGTTAATAAATTTTACATTCTTGGGTTGACATTTTACAATTTTTGACGTGAATAAACCCCTGCTCTGCATAGGTGACAGGGACTGACATTTTTTAAAATAATCTGTTTATAAATTAGCAATTGCTAAATTATTGTACATTGCACGTAAATCCATTGCAAAACACTGGATACAGTCGATCTCTCCAACTAAATTAGAGAAGATAAATATGATCAATCATATGATATCCATGGAGAGTAGCATCTATATTAAAAGAGGCACTATATAGAAATTTAAGAAGCAATGGCAGGTGTGGCTGGCTGGACCTTGGGGGAAGTCTCAGAGATTGACGCATATTTGGAATGGAATGGTCCTAAAGGGATTTGGAAGTTAAGATGTAAGAGAATTGGAGCATTTTTGTCCATATCGAGGGAGATGACCACACATAGAGGGAGAGGTGGGGAGGGAGATGGGGGGGGACTGGGTGATTTAATAAAGGTTTATTTGATGCAGTGTTATTGACGTGCTTATTTGGATAAAGTATGATTGATTTAAATGTATTGATATCCTATTATTCATATAATGTACGGTTAATCTGAATAATTGGCTGTATGTAAAACCTTTAATAAAAAAGATCTAAAAAATAATAATAATAATCTGTTCCATTGGTGGGTGACATTAACCCATTTCTGGAGATGAAAAACCCCTACTCTGCAAAGGTGACAGGGACTTAAATTTCTAAAATTCGTCTTAAATTGGCCCTTTCCTTCAATCCTTCTGCTTTAATAACTTTTCCCACATTTCCGCTCGATCAAAATTTTATTTCATCCTTTGATCTCCCTTGGACATGGTCTCTCTTTCTCACGCTCCCTCTCCGGCGTGGAACCCTGATTTGCCGATGACCATGATCAACATGGTAGGCTCAGAAAAGAACATCGAAAGTTGATAGAGAACATATCCAAATGGATGGTGGACGTCACAGGGACGTGCGATCAGGCAGAAGTTATCTAGAGTCAACAAAGCGGAGTTACTTTCTTGCCCCCTCTCCAGCGTACAGTCTGAGCGGACATTCAGCGCGGCAGGTAGGGTGGTCACTGACAAGAGGACCTGGATCGGCAGTGACTTCTTGGCCCCTGCTGTTGGTTCAGGGCGCTGAAGGGTCCCTTGTCCATCCCTCTCCTTTGCTCTCACTCAAAAACTCTGTTGTTTTTAAACATTTTATTAAAAAATCTATATTTTTTTAATTATTTACTTAGTAACGTATTATTAATTATTCTATCTATATTTATTGTAAAATTTAAATCATGTATTTCTTAGTTTATTATTTTAATTATTTACGAATTGTTAAATGTTTTAATCATTTTTATGTCTAATTGTTTTTGTATATGTATGAATTTTTTCAAATCATGTTTTTCTTAATTCCTTGATTTACTTATTTTTAGATTATGAAATATATACATGTATTTGTATCATGTTGCTTTTAATTATTTATCTATTGTTCGATTGTTGAGTACTTTGTGTATATATTTATTGATTACTGTTTTCCAAATATTATTCGTAATCTATTTTTTTTTACTTACCTGTAATAATGTATTTATTTTTTTGCTATCTTTAAAAAATGTTACGAATTTGCCCTATAACACTTTACATATAAGGCACATTGATTCTGTAGCAGACCACTGCGTTAATGCAGCCTGACTCACTGTGTTCTGATTCCTCCGAGCCAGAGGAATGAAGGACTGCAAGGGTTTAGTAGTGTCTCTGTTGTCCTCCGTTTGTCTGTGAGGAGAGATGTGTAACACAGGTCGACAAACCCATACACGATTGGCGCTGCTCACACCCAGCGCTAAGGACATGGTCACGACTACACCGTCCTCTGATCGTCAGAGCCCAGAAGCCAGTGAAGAAGTTGCTTTCCCTGAGCCAGGTGTGTTAGTGTCCCCGTCTCCACCACCTGGGTCAGTTCAACTTCCCCTCGTTCATCATTCTGTCATGGTCCCTGTCTACTGGCGTGGTCCTCGTTGGCTGCCTGTTTGGTGGTGGGGCCATTCCGATAACATATTCCTGCTGCACATTTAGCTGCTGCTGCTGCCTGTCCTGCTGAGTTGGTCCAAGCTATATGTGGGCCTCATACTATAACATTTCAAAAATCCTGCTGTTGATGCTGCTGCCTGTCCTGATCTAGCTGAGTTATCTAGGGTCCTAATAACACTAGATTAACTGCTGGTTCTGCCTGTCCTGCTGAGTTGGTCCGAGCTATTTGTGCGCCTCATACTAGAACATTTAAAAAATCCTGGTGTTGATGCTGCTGCCTGTCCTGATCTAGCTGAGTCATCTAGGGTCCTAATAACACTAGATTACCTGCTGGTGTACCCTTATGAAAAAAAAAAAATAGTGACCGAAATTTGAAAAAAAAATATTAATATGCTAGGGAGCATAAAGATTGGACTCAGGAGCAATGGAAGAATGTTATGTTGTCAGATGATTCCAGATTTACCATGTTCCAGAGTGATAGGCTCAACAAGAAGCGAGTCAGATGAAGTGATTCACCCATCATGCCTAGTGCCTACTGTACAAGCCTGTGGGGCCAGTGCTATATTCTGGGGTTGCTGCAGTTGGTCAAGTCTATGTTCAGAAACAGTATGTTTTTAAAGAATGAGGTCACATGAGTAATTGAACAGATCGAGTGACCAGGTTATTAATACATCAATGTATTTTTTCTTCCATCTTCTTGCACTATAGTATAGAGTGTGGAATTCTCCCTAACATGGTTTGCATGTTTCATATTCACGCATGTGCTCTGTTAATTATGTATTGTCAATATTTAGACACTTAAATATGTATATAAATAATATTTTTAAAAAATAGTGTCCTGCGTTGTTTGGCTTAATTCACAAAATAAAATTATTTTACTTTATTTTAATTTAATTTTATTATATTTTATTTTAAAATAAGTTGGGTTTGGTGTGGCCGTTTTGTGGTTCACGCTGTAGCAAGTTGTGGACCGCATGTGGCCTTCTCTTGTCAAAAGGTCTTGTGCAGTAAACATTGCACTGGACTTATTAATGAACCTAATCACATTTTGTTATTTTATTAGTTTCTTTTTAATTTAGATACGGATTTTGGTTCTAACATGGTGTTGTCTGTTGTCCTGGGAGTGATGGCTAACTTCCGTGTTGACCTATCTACATGGTTGGGTGTGACTGGCGTTATACTCATCCTTGTGGAAATCCAGTTTTGTGAATAAACCGGCATTAATTCAAAATAAATTTGTTATTATTTGTCACTCTTATGAATTGAGCTCTTTTAATAATAACAACGTTTTTGTTCCTAATCAGCTCACTGACTGGATACTAATAAAAAAAAACATATTCTTAGACCAAAAAATATTAGTATTATATTTGAAAATGTATTAATCATTTTAATTTATGTCAATATAAAAAATAATGTATTTATGTTCTAAATAGCAAATTCTTGTATTTAAACATGCAACTTGCTGTATTTGATTGTTTTAATAAAAAAAATATAATTGGATTACTAATTAATAAACACTACATTTCTTTTTTCATTTACACTTACTGCTACAAACTAATAACATTTTGCTCTCTGTCTCTGCAGAGTGAGTCAGACCTTAAACTACAAAGTTAACTAACCATCTGCCTGCTGCTTTGTCAAGTTGATTCAGAGATTGGTGTAGGCCTTATAATCCACCATTAACAATAACTGCTGTTATTATCCTGATCCTTAATGATTATGTGTAGGCCATATACTCCACCATTATCAATGACTACTGCTATTATCAAGATCCTTGGGAGTTATGTGTAGGCCAAATACTTCCCCTTTTTTATGTACCTGCAGCTGCTCTTTGTCAGGATACTGATGAGTTTGGGATGGAGTATAGGGGCCTCACTGTAACCTAATGTTTAGAAATGAAAAAGAATCCTTCAATTTAAAAAATAAAAGCAAACACACAATATGAGTTAAATATTCAAACATTATAATTATATAAAAGAAAAAAATGGTTAAATGAACAATTCCCATTAGGGAAATGATTGGAGTTTGTCGTGGAGGTTTAACAGTTCCTCCACGGCCTTGTTGTGTTGCTCCTTCTATAGAGCCATTCTGTGGGATAATTCAAGCTTTATCTCCCGCAGTTTGCGATTTTGGAGCTCCCGGAGCTCCTGCAGATCCTTTATGTGGTCCCGCTGAAGGGCCAAAAATGTTTTTTTTTCATTTCATTCAGTACTGTAAAAAAAAGAAAAAAGAAAAAAGGGTTTATTATTTTGTCATCAGATTAAATGCAATTTAGTGAATATTGTATAAAGCTGTTGACTAATGGCGATTGTAGTAGAAACGCAGGAATAGTCTTTGGCATTGCGGTCATAATTTACAACTGCTATTTGAGTTGTATCTGAAATTTTGAATTATTGGTATTAATGATAGGGCTCTTGTGATTTTTTTATTTATTTAAATCGGACGATTTTTAGAAATTATTGGCTCAACGAGATTGAAAAGTGTCACAACTATAAACTAATTAATTTATCTACATCATAACCATTATCTTAACTACTAAATAACACTAGACTGTAATGAACTATTCCGAAATAAACAACTACCTATATTTAATTCATTGAGATGTAAATAGTATTCTATCATATTTTGCAACAACAAAGAAATCTTAAATGTAAACTTGTCACAACCAGACATCTGAGAAGCTCTGACAGATGCCTTTCAGAACCTCCTCCTTGAGCTTCTTTGTTTTGGTTCCTCATCTCGTTAGCCTCTCTCAGCTGTCTTGTATTTGGACTGATTGCTTCCCTTTAAATTCCTCCCCATAATGCATTAGTGTGCGGTTTATACAACTTCCTGGAGTGTGTGTGCATGCTGATCCATTTCCCAGTCTTCTACAAGATAAGTGTACATTCATTTGTGATTTTACGTTTGCTGGATCCCAGGTGACCCTGACTCCCTCCGTGTCTAGTGTAGGGAGCCGGTGGTCGTGTCACCTCACTATTGTAGGGTGTTCAGGTGTAATATAGTCGAGGTTCGTGGATATGCGATCATCCACCATTGGGGTGTTTGCATAGGCTGAGCAGAGTCAGGGAGAGTGCCAGGTCTTATGCAGGGGTCTCCCTTTTGTTCCTTAGTTTTGGATCCAGTGAGTCATATATTCATTTTTGCATTGTCTTGTTTCCTGTACACCTTCCGTGACATTATAAACCGCCAAAACCGTCTCAAGCATGGATCCGGTTTCACTTTTGACTGAACGCTTCCAGGGTCTTTCATTGGAGGTAGCTGATCTCCGTAAGACTCTTTCTCAGTTTCTAGTGACCGGTTCAGCTTACGCTCATGGAGTTTGCTCTGAGCCTACGATCTCGTTCCCGGATACGTTCTCCGGGGGTAGTGAGAATTTTGTGCGTTTCAGAGAGGCTTGCAAACTCCATTTTCGCCTTCTTCCCCATTCCTCTGGTGATGAGGAACGGAGGGTGGGGATCATTATATCGCTGCTCAGGGGTAACGCTCAGTCGTGGCCTTTTCGCTGCCGGAGGGGGCACGGCCCCTCCGTTCAGTGGATGAATTCTTTTTAGCCCTGGGTCAGATATATGACTACGTCTGTTATGCCAGGGTAAACAATCCGCAGAGATATACTGCTCAGAATTTCGGAGATGGGCAGCTGATACTGGTTGGAATGATGCTGCACTCCGAAGTCAATTTTGCCATGGTTTTTTTTAAATGGTTGGAGTGACTTTTGCAGAGAGAATTGCCTCACGACATCTGTTTCTGAGGTTTCTACTAAGACTGTACCACCTATTCTCTCAGAATTTTCGGATGTCTTCTCTGAGAGTGGAGTTCAGGATTTGCCCCCGCACAGGGAGTACAATTGCCCTATTAATCTCATCCCAGGCGCCAAGCTGCCTAAATCTCGTTTATACAATCTATCCCAACCTGAAAGGGTCGCTATGCGTGCTTATATCTCTGAGAGTCTGAGTAAAGGACACATACGACCCTCGAAGTCACCTGTTGCCGCTGGTTTTTATTTTGTTAAGAAAAAAGATGGTTCTTTAAGACCTTGTCTGGATTTCAGGGAGCTGAACAGTATCACCATTCGTGACCCTTATCCGCTTCCTCTGATCAAGGACCTGTTTAACCAGATTGTTGGGGCTAAAGTCTTTTCCAAATTAGATCTAAGAGGGGCATACAACCTGGTCAGGGTCAGAGAAGGAGATGAATGGAAGACGGCCTTCAATACCCCTGAGGGCCATTTTGAGAATTTGGTTATGCCTTTTGGTTTGACGAATGCCACAGCCGTTTTTCAGCATTTCGTGAACAGCATTTTTTATCATTTAATGGGAAAATTTGTATTAGTGTATTTGGATGACATTTAGATTTTTTCTCCTGATTTCAAAACTCATAAGGAACACTTACGTCAGGTCTTGCTCATCCTGCGGGAGAATAAATTATATGCGAAACTGGAAAAATGTGTGTTTGCGGTTCCAGAAATTCAATTTCTGGGGTTTCTTCTCTCCACTTCTAGTTTTCGCATGGACCCCGAGAAGGTCCACGCTGTGCTTGAGTGGGAGCTTCCTGAGAATCAGAAGGCGCTGATGCGTTTTTTGGGCTTTGCCGATTATTACAGGAAGTTTATTTTGAATTATTCCTCTATTGTTAAACCTCTTACTGATATGACCAGAAAGGGGGTAGATTTTTCTTCCTGGTCAGTAGAGGCGCTTAAGGCCTTTTCTAATATCAAGGAGAGTTTTGCTTCCGCTCCCATCTTGGTACAACCCGATATTTCTCTACCCTTCATAGTTGAGGTTGATGCTTCTGAGGTGGGTGTGGGTGCGGTCTTGTCTCAGGGTTCCTCTCCTGCCAAATGGCGACCGTGTGCCTTTTTCTCAAAGAAACTCTCCTCCGCAGAGAGAAATTACGATGTGGGAGATAGGGAATTGTTGGCCATCAAGTTGGCTTTTGAGGAATGGCGCCATTGGCTAGAAGGAGCCAGACACCCTATTACCATGTTTACTGACCATAAAAATCTGGCCTACTTGAAGTCAGCCAAGCGTCTGAACCCGAGACAGGCCAGATGGTCTTTGTTCTTTTCAAGGTTTAATTTTGTTGTCACGTTCCGCCCTGGGGTTAAGAATGTGAAGGCAGATGCCCTGTCACGTTGTTTTCCTGGAGGTGGGAATTTTGAAGACTCGGGTCCCATTTTGGCTGAAGGTGTGGTAGTCTCTGCTCTTTTTCCTGAATTGGAGGCAGAGGTGCAGGCAGCCCAATCAGAGGCTCCTGATCTTTGTCCTCCTGGGAGGTTGTTTGTGCCTCTCGCTTTAAGACACAAGATTTTTAAGGAACACCACAATACGGTCCTTGCTGGGCACCCGGGGACAAGAGCCACAGTGGATCTCATCGCTCGGAGATTCTGGTGGCCTGCGCTTCGTAAGTCCGTTGAGGGTTTTGTGGCAGCCTGCGAGACTTGCGCTCGTGCCAAAGTCCCTCATTCACGGCCATCAGGTCCTCTCCTTCCCTTACCCATTCCTTCCCGTCCTTGGACACATCTGTCCATGGACTTCATTACGGACCTGCCTCGTTCCTCGGGAAAGACTGTGATTCTGGTGGTGGTGGACCGTTTTAGCAAAATGGTGCATTTTATCCCTTTTCCTGGTTTGCCCAATGCTAAGACGCTGGCGCAGGCATTTATTGATCACATTGTCAAATTGCATGGTATTCCTTCAGACATAGTCTCTGATAGGGGCACGCAGTTTGTTTCCAGGTTCTGGAAAGCTTTTTGTTCTCGCTTGGGGATTCGGTTGTCATTCTCTTCTGCTTTCCACCCGCAGTCGAATGGCCAGACAGAACGCGTCAATCCGAATCTGGAGACATATCTGCGCTGTTTTGTGGCGGAGAATCAGGAGGATTGGTGTTCTTTTTTGTCCCTTGCCGAGTTTGCTTTAAATAACCGTCGTCAGGAGTCCTCTGATAAGTCACCATTTTTTGGTGCATATGGGTTTCATCCGCAGTTTGGGACATTCTCGGGAGAGGGGTCTTCTGGTTTACCTGATGAGGACATATTCTCCTCATCTTTGTCATCGATTTGGGAAAATATTCAGGATAATCTAAAGAGCATGAGTGAGAGATATAAGCGTGTGGCAGATAAGAGACGTGTGCCTGGTCCGGACCTGAATGTTGGTGATCTGGTGTGGTTGTCTACCAAGAATATCAAATTGAAGGTTCCCTCCTGGAAGTTGGGTCCTAAGTTTATTGGGCCTTACAAAATCCTGTCTGTCATCAATCCTGTTGCCTACCGTCTTGATCTTCCTCAGACTTGGAAGATCCATAATGTTTTTCATAAGTCCTTATTAAAACCTTATGTTCAACCCATTGTACCCTCGCCTTTGCCTCCTCCTCCGATTATGGTTGATGGTAATCTTGAATTTCAGGTCTCTAAGATTGTGGATTCTCGTGTTGTCCACGGTTCTCTCCAGTACCTCGTTCATTGGGAGGGTTATGGTCCTGAGGAGAGGATGTGGGTCCCAGTGACGGACATTAAGGCCACTCGTCTCATCAGGGCTTTCCATAGGTCCCATCCTGAGAAGGTGGGCTCTGAGTGTCCGGAGTCCACTCGTAGAGGGAGGGGTACTGTCACAACCAGACATCTGAGAACCTCCTCCTTGAGCCTCTTTGTTTTGGTTCCTCATCTCGTTAGCCTCTCTCAGCTGTCTTGTAGTTGGACTGATTGCTTCCCTTTAAATTCCTCCCCATAATGCATTAGTGTGCGGTTTATACAACTTCCTGGAGTGTGTGTGCATGCTGATCCATTTCCCAGTCTTCTACAAGATAAGTGTACATTCATTTGTGATTTTATGTTTGCTGGATCCCAGGTGACCCTGACTCCCTCCGTGTCTAGTGTAGGGATCCGGTGGTCGTGTCCCCTCACTATTGTAGGGTGTTCAGGTGTAATATAGTCGAGGTTCGTGGATATGCGATCATCCACCATTGAGGTGTTTGCATAGGCTGAGCAAAGTCAGGGAGAGTACCGGGTCTTATGCAGGAGTCTCCCTTTTGTTCCTTAGTTTTGGATCCAGTGAGTCATATATTCATTTTTGCATTGTCTTGTTTCCTGTACACCTTCCATGACAAAACTGTGCTCACAGTGAATTCACCTCCAGAAGTCTTTACTCTTGAGTGAACGAGCCATGTATGCCAACTGTGGCAAAGTACGACGGGATTGGCACAATAGTGTTCTTGTTATAACTTCATATTTGCCATAATTATTCAAATTGATATTTTACCACTATTACATTTTGAAACTAATGATTGATATTGCTGCGTGCACTGTAGTAGCCCAAAGGGGAGAATCAGGGATGATCGGTATGTCTCAATATGAATGTATGCCTCTAGCTGTGGCAAAAATACAACTCCCATCATTCCATGACAGCCTACAGCTGTCATCCTATAGAAGGGCATCATGGGAGTTGTAGTTTGACAACAGCTGGAGGGCCACAGTTGGATGCCTGCTATAGACTGTGTGTGTTTGTGTGTGTTTGGGGTGGGGGGTGGTCGGAGGGGGTGTGGGTTTGAGGGGGAGTTTGGTAGTCTGCAGTGTGGGTATATTATGTGAGGCAGGAAATTAGATGTGCAATGTGCATCTGATATATATTTGTCTGCTATCCATACATTATGACATGTCGGCCACATGTATGTATGGATAGCATATAAATATATAGCAGATTCCAGTGACATAGTGCTTTGATGGCAGACCACCTATTTACTGTCATATCGAAAATGCTTAACTATTTATTTTAGTAATACAAATAAAATCACATTTTATCTTGTATGAGTAGATGTTAATGATTATGTGAAATAAATATTACTTTTGAATGTCAACAATACTTGTTTCCACAAATCATTTATATCTAATCAAAGTATGTGCAATGCGAATTTAAATGTCATGCGAAAATAGTTTTCACATACAAGGATATTTCCGAAAACTTTAATTCCATAAACCTACATAAGAATATTAGTAAGATAACAGTAAACAAGCGTGCAAGTTTTAATGTTCATTTACTTACTATGACAAGGATCTTTCAATTCGCATCCACAAGTCAACTCAATAATACATTATTTTCTAGATGAAACCAGTTCCTTCCTACCAGGAGTGACTCACGACCATATGTATGCATGCATGCGCATAGGAACATTACATTGCCGTTTCCACAATGTGTATGTTACGAATATTCGCTATATTGCTATAACTAAATTTTTTAGAATATTCTTAATATTCTAAAACAAGAATATATTGCAATATAGTGAATATTTATAATATATACTGCTATTTAGCTAATATAGTGCTATAGTATTTTTTTTTTATAGGCTAAGTTTTTACCAAATCTAAAGTTCAGAACAGACAAAAAAAAATTGACTATAAAAAAATAAGATTTTAGCACTATATTACTTAAATGGCAGTCTAAATGTGTATTTTACAAATATTCGCTATATTGCTATAACTTCGTTTTTTTGAATATTCGTCATTTTCTAAAACAAGAATATTTAGCAATATAGTGAATATTCGTAAAATACACATACCATTAGCAAACCAATAGGAAAGTTGCACTATACAGTTAAAAAAAATCACAATACGCGAATATTAATTGCGATAAATATAAAAATGACAAATATTCGATTTCAACGAATATAAGATGAATATTCAATCGAATATTCAAAAAATATTGCGAAATCGAATATGGCACCTCACGCTCATCACTATTAGAGCTTAGATACATAGAGGTTAGATACATAGAGCTGCCATAGAGCTTAGATACATATAGCTTAGATGCATAGAGCATGTGTATCTGCAATGTGACAGGAAGATCTGTCTGTGAGAGCTAGGAGATGATCATGTGACTGGGTTTTTTTAATGCAGAATTAGGATGTGCAGAGCAGGGTGAGGGGAATATTCATGAGGGAGAGCTCAGGCATTGTTGTTATACGTACCCTCAGCATGTACTATAGCATGTAAACACAGCAATAACAGAACCATGAAAAGGTGTAAGTATGGGTGTTTCAATTAAGAAATCAAGCTTAACTAATGTATATGTATGTCCTGATGAGTTTTATAATTCCCCCCCCCCCCCCATAACTCTGATAACCCCTTTAATTATTGATATTTGGGGTAATCTCAACTGTTAATATTCATAGATAGGCGCGGGTCGTCTAGTGATGACTCCGCCTATTTATACAATGAATATAAAACTCTGTGTTAGCTAATTGTCTAGCTAACTATCTCTGTTGCCTTACTCTACTTACTGAACTACATGCGCTATCTTACTGCTGCTACTATACCATGGCAGCTACAACAAAAGACTATAAACAGTGTATTATGAACAATAAAGAATATTTATCACATAAATACAATTACAGTAAATATATATACATATAGACGCACACACACCGCAATACAATAATAGCACTACAATAAACACCTAGCTACACTACACAGAGTACAATATAATACACTATTCCACCCCAAATCTACCTAAATAACACACTTTCGTAAACACATAATTAGCTGTACCCACCCACCTGGCTACACACTTTCCCTTCTGAGTTACCAACAATGTAAGGGTTAACCAGGGTATGGCAGGATCAGGAGTTTATAGGCAGTGGGCAGTAAGGATAGCAGGGGTTTATAGGCAGTCGGCAGAAAGGATAGCAGGGGTTAATAGTGTTGGTGGTATAGCGATACTTATTCCAGTCCAATGCTCATCTTCCAGGGGTGATCCTCCCGCCTGTGGAGATATCCCATACCTACAGCGCTGTAATTGCAGAGATGTTATCAAAGGGAAAAGAATCTTTATTGATCCTCTGTCCTTTGAAGTGGCCGAAACTGGATTGTCCAGTTGTCGGCCTCTCCTCAGCTGGGCGGAGCGGGGGGGGGGGGGCACCCGGAACTGGGGGTAATATACTGGCCACATTATAAATATATATATATATATATATATATAGATGCTTGGGGCACATCCATATACAAGACTATTAGTCTTGTCATAAGACTATGAAACCAATAGATGGCGCTGTTCATGAGTAATGTAGATCGAAAATTTTCTATGCAAATGGTTTTCAGCTTAAAAACAAGGCAGATTCTGCTCATTTGCATGTGTTTCCCATGAGCCCATGTTTATGATAATTAGTTTTTACATGACAAAACGGTACAGAAAAGTTATGGAATATTATGTTAAGACAATCAGAAAACTTTTTGTCAGCCTAATGATATTGATCTAGGTGCGCATGTCCACCCAAGCCATCCAACAGATCTGAAGTAACTTTGAGGCTTACTGGCTCTCAGTCAGATGAGACCTGGTTTGGAATGTCTTATAGCGCACAAGGCTGCCATTGTAAGGTATGCTGACTAAGCCTGTTATCTGTCTCATGGTGCACATACCTGGCTTTTGGCATATAGCCTTTGTGTGGTTGTCTATTGTATGTCGTAGATAATAGGAGTCCAAGATGCATCCAGCTATCCTCTAATGCTGTTTCCAAACCATTTTGGTGGGGTTTCCATCAATTTCTAACCTTTTTTTTAACCAGACACCCTCTTTTCCTCGAGCAGAGGGTGCCTGGGGTTCTCCCATTGACTTCCATTGTGCTCGGGTGCTCGATCAACACTAATAGCTACAGAACAACAATTACAGAATTCACTGACAACAGAGGAGTTCAAGAAGTTGAAGGAGGCTGTTAATATCCACATTTCCACATACAAAAAGGAGACTGAAGAGAAGAAGAGATCCAAGTTTTTTTGGGGATAACGAAGATTATCTCCTTAATAAGGTCTACAGATGGCAAGATACCTCATTTCGACTGCGCACTGGATTCAAAAGACCTACAAAACCGGGATGTTTTTCCTCCAGCTCAAGAAGCGAGTCAGTGGGCTCAGAGGATTCCCGTCCTTTTTTCCAGAGAGGCGACCGTCGCCCGTGCGGAAGAGGCATAGGGCGGGCCGCAAGAACCGGTGGAACATCCGGGATGGGACTGAGCCAGACTGTGCAAACACGCTCACAGGTAGGACTGCATCTCTAGTTATAAACCTGTCTTCTGAAATTCTTGACTAAGACCAGATGAAAGTATTTTTTTCGGACGGTTAGCGTAAAGTCTCACTTTTCTGAACCAAAAGAAGGTCTCTCAAATGTTTATAATGAAAAAGACAGAGGGAAATTATGTTTGGCGGATTTAGGTCTGAGAACAAAAAGTACTTTTATGCCACCTAAGGTATAACACCCAGTGGAGACGTATATACAACTGGTTACTAAGGAGGCCCGGGGACTTATGGACTCTCTCATAAGGGGCGAGCTACAGATGACTCATAATGTAACAACACAAGAGAGAAAGGCTATCTGTACCTTAATGGAGGACAAAAGTCTTATTTTGAAAAGTGCTGACAAAGGGGCTCTATAGTCATTATGGACAGAGTTAAATATATACAGGAAATTATGCGCCAATTATCGGACACTGAGACATATGAGATTCTCCAGAAAGATCTGATTTTTCAGATCAAAGAGAAAATTATGGAAGTGATACATCGTTATCAAGGTGTCATTGATGAACAGATGCACAGTTTTCTAATTAACCAATCACCAGTCACCCCAGTGTTTTATGTCCTGCCAAAAGCAGGACATAAAAAATCAAGCCACTTTGATTGACCCCCCAGGTCGTCCAATTGGGGCCTCTGTAAGTTCCATACTATCAACATTGACTATAGTTCTGGAGAAAACCGTGACACCATTGATTAATACACAGTCCTTTTTGTTGGACACATCTCATTTCTTAAGAACAATAGCCGATTTACGAGATATTTCTCCTAAAAGCTGGTTGGTAACCATAGATATGGTGAGCCTTTATACCTCAATCGATCATGAGAAGAGGATTCAGGCTGTAGCTGTCTTATTACAAACCAGTAATTATACGGATCTGGAACAGGAATGTCTTTTGCAATTCTTACATCTGGTTTTGTTTGAAAATTGTTTCATGTTTAAGGACAGCTACTATGTGCAGCGGCGGGGTACCGGGATGGGTTCTATTGTGGCCCCGCCCCACGCTAACGCATGTATGTCATCATTTGAGGAAACACATGTATATAACTAACTTGGCACTCTCAGGATGCTGGAACCATCTTGTAATTTAATAGATATATAATTCAATAATATAGTGATTATAGATAAATAAATAAAAATGAAATAAAATGGACAACAAGTGCAATAGATATTCAACCTAAAATATGGTGGCTAAAATATTCAGAATATATAGCAGCAATCAATTAAATAGCAATATATAAACACCAATATTAGAATGATTAATTTGACCCCTAATGAGACTTCAAACAAAGTCCAGTCCGTACATCAATATGTCTACTAGTATGGATGTAGCAATGATATAACTGTGTCGAAATGGTGCGATCCCAATATATTGTAGGGTGATCGCACTTCACTTATTGAAGACTTGAGAAATAGTATCTTATTGCAGTTTTGCAGATCTTTTTTTCCACAACAGTAATAACCACTTGAAGTGGTGTCCCGCTCTATTGAAGTAACAGCGGCGTCCCGCTGAACTCCTCTACTGTCAGTTTAAATGTTATATATATATGCCAGCATAAGGCTTCGTTTACATCACCGTTTAGCCTTTCCGTTCTCCTGCTCCGTTTAGGGGCAGGAGAACGGAAAGGACGGATAAGCACATAACTGACACCAAACTGAGTCAAACGGAGCCCTTAGGACCCATAGATATAAGGTCCGTTATGTTTCCGCTGAGAAGATGATTTTTAAGCGGAGACAAAAGTCCTGCATGCACAACTTTTGTCTCCGCTTAAAAATCATCTTCTGAGCGGAAACATAACGGACCCAATTATAGTCTATGGGGTTCTCAGGCTCCGTTTGACTCAGTTTGGCATCAGTTATGTGCTTATCCGTCCCTTCCATTCTCCTGCCCCTAAACGGAGCAGGAGAGCGGAAAATCTGAACGGTGATGTGAACGAAGCCTAACTTGGAATGATCCTACCGTGTGTATCGCTTCCACCCCAATATCGCTCTGAACGAAGGTTCGATATTGCGGGGTATCTATGACCCCTTCCTCAGTCTTTGGTCCCAGTACCAAAGAATTAAACGGATAGTGACAGAACCTGAGAAGCAGACATTGAGATTAGAGGAGATGACTAGGAGATTTCAAGAGAGAGGATACCCTGCATGTATTCTAGATAGAGCAAAGAAAGATTCCAATACACTAATACACCCCCCTGACAAAGTGGTCTGCAAACACTGGCACCACTAACAAAAGCCTATCCTGGGGTGGAAGAATTTAATAATCCACCATTAATTTGTAATAAAATAAATTCAAACTACAGGGATAAATCGCTGCATACAGATTTAAAAAGTGAAAGGAAGGCATTAAAACAGAGTACATTTTCTACACAGAATAAAGGCACCTTTCCGTGCCTCCATTGTGTTCAATATTCTCCCACCATAAAAGGCCCAATATTCTACCATCCCCATACAGGACAACCTTTTAAAATTGAAGGCTTTTTTACTTGCGAATCCACTAACGTGATTTACCTTATAAAATGCCAGTGTGGCTTGCTTATTGTACATAGGGGAAGCAATGCAAACTATTAGGCTGGGTTCACACCTGAGCGTTTTACAGCGCGTTCCTACGCGCTGTAAAACGCACAACAGGCAAGAACCAATGATTCCCTATGGGAATGGTTCTCACCTGGGCGTTTTACAGCGCATACGATCGCGCTGTAAAACGCCCGACGCTCAAACAAGTGCTTGAGCTTTTTTTTGGGCGTTTGTCGCGCGTTCCCGCACATAGATATTCGGGAACGCGCGACAATGTGTGCACGCCTGTCTCTGTATGCACGATTGTAAACGCCTGTACAATCGCGCATACAGAGCGCTCGTTTCAGAACGCTCAGGTCTGAACCCAGCCTTAGGGATCGCATATGTAAACATAAGTCCACAATTAGGACAAAGAACCTGCTGCTACGACTTCCTCACTACTTTGAGTAGAAGACATTCTATAGCACAGTTGAAATTTCAGGTGCTAGAACAAATAAAGAGACCAAGGCGGGGGGGGGGGGGGGATATTAAAAAGCTTCTACTACACAGGGAGGCATACTGGATTCACAGATTGGACACATTGCACCCTAGAGGGTTAAACAGAGACTATGATATAGTATGCCTTTGACCTTCTCCCCTGTGATCAGTGTTTCCTATTCAGTGCGTTTTGTTTGTTATTTTTATCTTTTGTTTATTTTTCATTATAGACCTCTTCCACATGCTGAAGGACCTACGTGTTGACTATATTGTTTCCTTGTGACAATGTTATACATATAATACGTTTTGCTATTTGTTGTTGCTCTGTTGTTAATTCAGGTGATAATTACCACCCAGCTGGGGCATCTGATGTCACTGACATGTGACTCAACCACTCACCTATAAATCGATTGATTGTACTGCATTATATACCTGTTGAGAAAGGCAGATTGCCGAAACGCATCCTGGTTTATTGGATGTTACTTATCAAATGTGAAATAAATCAGATATTCTTCAATACAAGATATGGCTGCTGGGATCTCTTACTACACACGTGGAGTCCGCTCCTTACCTCTGCAGCTTGTACTGAGGATCGAGTGCTGGCCGAATTGCTATTTACCCTCTCCACTTGGTCATGGGGGCACTACTTATTTCAGCGTCTGTGGCGTTGTTCAAAAGATCTGGGGCCCAAGCCCCAATGCATATGGCCCCAGTCAATGCCCCACTGCCCACACTAGCACTAAATACATTTTAATTGCTGCATAGACACTATCAAACATAAAGGGCTATACAGCATCACACACCTCTCACATCCAGGGCCTCCCAGGTGACTTCTCCTCTGATGTATATCTACTCTGCTGTCATCTTCTTCATTCGGTTCAGACAACTTCTTTCAGCCATGCCTGGTCTCTTTAGAGTGTGACACACAGATATCTTAGGTTCCTCACTTTTCTATCATCATCACCAAACCTTGAGTCCCAACAGTGTTATCCTGCTGCTCGCTGTGCTCCCCAATACCCCCAAATACTATCCTGAAGAAAAAGGAGTGCCCCCATAGTAGCAGTGCTCCTCAAAGTCCCACCAATAGTAATTCCCTTCTAGAATGCCCTCATTAGTAATACTGGTGCCTACTGTGCCACCAACAATGATAACGCGCCCTAAGAGTGTCTCCATTAGTAGAAGAGCCCTCCAGTATTAGTAATGCCCATGTGAGATTGTGGATAAGCTCTGCCTGTATAAGATGTATGTTTAAATTGTATTGGAGCTGTCATTTGGCATTCCGAGCACTAGAGGCCACTGTTTTGCAGCACAGTCAGCACACTCTGGGATCTGCATATGCAAAGCAGGTGATGGCTCATGCTGGCTGTTTTCTGAGTGAACCAAGAAGTGCTGATCTGACATGGTGGAAGCAATGTTCTGTGAGAGACTGAATCCGATTCCATCTTGGCTTCCAGGTGTCCAGGAGTGAACAGGAACGCGGAGGAAGGAGACTAGTTGTTGTCCCTTACTTGGATCCGGCTCTTTGAATGAGAGATTGTTCCAGGAAGACAGTGTACAGCGTGTGGACAGAAGCCTGATTACCAAGCAAGGCTGCACGGTTCCTGAGAGTTTGGTGGCCATCCCGAGTAAGTGGCATCCTCGGGCTCAAAACGGATGCAGGTCAGTACACCTGGTTACTCATTGTCTTATACTGAGTGGCGCCTGAAGTAACAGAGACTAAGCCTAGGCCTGAACATAGTTAGATAGTTAGGGTTATAGGTTCTGCTAGGCTGGACAGAACTGTTCTGCGGCGCAGTATTTTGACTTGCAGGCTCTGCTGCATTTGCCACCGGCTAGGTGAGTACTCTTTAGCGGCACAGCATGACTTGCAGGCTCTGCTGTGTACACCACCGGGTTAGGACTGTCCCTCGGACAGGGACAGTGACGGGGGGCCAGGGGCATAGCTTAATCTCCACCATGCCTCCTCCAACATACAGACGCATGTAAATAACATCAATCCCCTTGCTTAAGTTCCCTCCAATATACAGTCCCATGTGCAAAACATAATTGCCTCCCTTCAGCCTCATCCAACATAGTCCCATGTAAAAAACATCACTCCCTGCCAAACCGCCTCCATCATACAGTCCCATGTAAGGTTACATGCACACAAATGTAAATAAAAAATAGGCCATTAAAAGAAGAAACACTGTCAGCTTTTTATGACCATTTTCTAACCCTTTGTGCATCCATTTGCTCGCCATCTGGCTGTTAAAAACAGATGAATTTCATTGGCTTATCCCAATCCCTTATAATTGCACTAATTGTAATTAATGCCCCCATATTAGCCCCCAGCAGAAATAATGGCCCCCCATTGTGGTTCCCAACTTAAATAATGTCCCCATAATGGCCCCTTGCAGTAATAATGTCCCCCATAGTGACCCCAGCAGTAATAGTGTCCCTGATAGTGGCCCCCAGAATTAATATTGTTCCCCATAGTGGCCCCCAGAATTAATAATGTTTCACATAGTGGAATTAATAATGTCCCTCATAGTGGCCCCCAGCATTAATAATGTTCATGATAGTGGCCCCCAGCATTAATATTGTTCCCCATAGTGGTCGCCAGAATTAATAATGTTTTCCGTTTTTGCCCCCTAGCATTAATAATGTCCCCCATAGTGGCCCCAGTCTTAATTATATCCCAAATAGTAGCCCCAGCATTAATAATTTTCCCCATAGTGGCCTCCAGCATTAAAAATTTCCCCGATAGTGGCCCCCAGCATTAATAATATCCCCCATAGTGGCCTCCAGCATTAATAATATCCCCCACAGTGGCCTCCAGCATTAATAATATCCCCCACAGTGGCCCCCAGCATTAAAAATGTGGCCCACAGCATTTTCATTTGACTGCCCCCAAAAATAATATATACGTTATCCACTTTTACGCAAGGGGACACTCGCTCCTCACTGGATGCAGCAGGACCTGACGTGATTGTGTGAATCACGCTGAGATTGCAGACCCTCCTGCATCCAATGAGGACCTCGCGCACTGGATGAGATGAATATTTGAAAAATTATTTTAACTCCTGAAATGTAATTTATCCCCACTGTACCTGTTTTTATCGGCCGTTACACAGGTGCACTCCTGTCTAAACAGAGGTTAAAATCTGTCCAATTTATTTCAAGGCAAAAAATAGGAGATGTCGCTATTCATTGGCCTTCAAAAAAGAAACTGCTGTGTCAACAGCCACATGGCCGTGTGATGAGGGCTACTTTAACTGCTGTCACATGGCTATTTTTATCATGTTTTTTCAGCCCCTCCAACATACTGTCCCATGTAAATAACATCACTCCCCTGCCTTCAGCCTCTCCAACATACAGTCCCATGTAAATAACATCACACCTCTGCCTTCAGCCCCTCCAACATACAGCCCATGTAAAGAACATCACTCCCCTCACTTCAGCCCCTCCAATATACAGTCCCATATAAATAACACCCTCCCTTCAGCTCTAACATACAGTCCCATGTAGATAACATTACTTCCTCAACCAAGGAGGGAGGTGGTGCAAGAGAGGAGAACTACAAATCCCAGCATTACTCTGCCTCTCACACTGAATATATCCCTTCACTTACCTCTCCTCATGTCACAGAAGCCATCAGGGTCTTCTCCACTAAATCCTCTTCACAGCTTAGCTCCGCCCCCTCCCACACTGATCACATGATGTTGACCTAATCTCAGGTCATTTTCTACCACTGAGCTCTGCATCTTGCACAGATCACCTGACTGTGAAGTCATCGCAGGTCCTTCAGCTCTTGCAATATGTCCTGGTCAGTAGTAGTGATGGACGAACATCGGCCGGGACGATTCGCGAACGCAATTAAATGTTCTAGAACCACAAGTTCATGGTGGGCGCCATTCACTTTAATGGCAGGAGAACCTGAAAAACTTTCAGGTCATATTTGCAGCCACCAAATACTTAATAGAAGAAGGGGAATCAATGGCAAAAATTCCCACAAAAAATATGTATTTTAATCAGGGGCTATTTTTATGTGTCTTAAAGGCAAACTGCCAAAAGTGTGCACTGCTGGAGACTAGAAATTTTTTTTATTTTAGACCACTGGAGTACAGGGCCCGAACCTTAGGCATTCACCAGACAGAAAAAATCTAGTGATTATGTGGCTGGAGGTATATTAGACGGTTATTGGATATCAATTTTACTGCAGGCCAGTGGAGTACAGGCCCCAAACATAAGGCATTCACCGGACAGAAAACATCAAGTGACTATGTGGCTGGAGGTATATTAGACGGTCAATAGGTATCAATTTTACTGCAGGCCAGTAGACTACAGGCCCCAAAAATTATTCATTGACCGTACAGAAAAGAACAATTGATAATGTGGCTGGAGGTACATTAGGCAGTCACCGTATAACAATTTTACTGTTGGCCAGTTAGATTACAGGCCCCAAAACCGTAAAGAAAAGAACAATTGATAATGTGGCGGCAGGTATATTAGACAGTCAATGGATATCAATTTTACTGCAGGCCAGTGGACTACAGGCCCCAAAAATTATTAATTCACCAGACAGAAAACATCAAGTGATTATGTGGTTGGAGGTATATTAGATAGTCATTGGATATCAATTTTACTGCAGGCCATTGGAGTACAGGCCTGTCATGGATGATGTTGCAGATAGCTGGAAGTTATGAATAAATGTTCGACTGGCTTGATCCCAAACTAAGGAGCATATAGGTGACCCTTATAAAACCCTAAGAGCTCACCCTGACTGCTAAGCACATACAAGGGTCTCAAAGTTAGATGATTGTATGCCCCCGTACCTAACACTGTGTGACACCTGAAACCCTCTAATAGTGAGGGGACACGACCACCGGCTCCCTGCACTTAAAGGGCTTCTGTCAGCCCACTAAACCCTTTTTTTTTTCCCCCGTTAATATTAATCCCTACACTGCAAGCTCCCTGTACATATGCTAAATATTCATTTTCGTTCAGTAGATATTGTTAAAAATCAAGTTTTATAATATGTAAATTACCTTGCTACCAGCAAGTAGGGCGGCTACTTGCTGGTAGCAGCCGCATCCTCCTCTCATCATGACGCCCCCTTCACCATTTGATTGACAGGGCCAGGGAACGGGTTCGATCTCTGCTGGCCCTGTTCGAATTCAAAATATCGCGCCTGCGCCGTACCTTTCTTTAATCGGTGCAGGCGCACTGAGAGGCGGCCTCTCTCCCGGCCGCTCCATCCTCAATGCGCCTGCGCCGGGTGTAGATGTGACGTCATCGGCGCAGGCGCATTGAGGATGGAGCGGCCGACAGAGCGGCCGCCTCTCAGTGCGCCTGCGCCGATGACGTCACATCCACACCCGGCGCAGGCGCATTTAGGATGGAGCGGCCGGGAGAGAGGCCGCCTCTCAGTGCACCTGCACCGATTAAAGAAAGGTACGGCGCAGGCGCGATATTTTGAATTCGAACAGGGCCAGCAGAGAACGAACCCGTTCCCTGGCCCTGTCAATCAAACGGCGGAGGGGGCGTCATGATGAGAGGAGGATGCGGCTGCTACCAGCAAGTAGCCGCCCTACTTGCTGGTAGCAAGGTAATTTACATATTATAAAACTTGATTTTTAACAATATCTACTGAACGAAAATGAATATTTAGCATATGTACAGGGAGCTTGCAGTGTAGGGATTAATATTAACGGGGAAAAAAAAAGGGTTTAGTGGGCTGACAGAAGCCCTTTAATACGGAGGGAGTCAGGGTCACCCCTAGAATCAAGCCAGCAAGGAAACACAATACATGAAAGGACTTATATGAACAAGCAGCAGCACAAGCCTCCAGCAGTAAACACTTCAATCCAGGAAGTAGTATAAACTGCAAAGTGAGGCATTATGGGAGGGAATATAAAGGAAAGAGGATTAGTCTAAATAGGTGACACCTGTGAGAATGAAATGAGATGAGAAAGTGAAACCAAAACAAAGAACATCATGCAAGAGGTAGAGAAGGACGTCTGTCAGATCTTCTCACAGAAGTGGTGGTGACAAGGCCCCAAACATTAGGTATTCACCGCACAGAAAACATCAAGTGATTATGTGGCTGGAGGTATATTAGACGGTCATTGGATAACAATTTTATTGCAGGCCAGTAGAAATACATGTTAAATACATATGTTAAAAAATATAACATTGGATTAAAAACATAGCTAACGAAATCCCCCTTCTTGAAAAAAAACCAAATTATAATAGTTTAAATTCGATAACATGTGGTCGTCGCAGGTGTTGAATTCCTCCATGGCCCCAAACATTAGGCATTCACCGTACAGAAAAGACCTTTTATGCCGCTGTATTTACATAAGACAGGGACCATTATTTGTTCTGAGTGGTGGCGGATATGCGTGGGCTAGCATGAGGAAATTTAATTAAAAGTGGTCGTCACAGGTGTTGAAGTCATCCAAGAGCCTTGCCTCATTTATTTTTAGAAATGTGAGGTGTTCCACAGTGTCATGAGATAGGAGAGTGTGCTTATTGGTCACAATCCCCACTGCTGCGCTGAACATCCTTTGTAGTGTTGAGCGCGAATATTCGAATTACGAATTTTTTTCTCGAATATCGCAATTTCGAGATTTCGCGAATATTTAGAATATCGTTCTATATATTCGCGAATTCGAATATTCGTATTTTTTTTTTTATTATAATATTTTTTTTCTTTCCCACTTCTCTAAAGTTGTTCTTACCTGTCCTTTGGATTCCTGGCTTCCTGGCTGCTCCAGTCAGTGGCGTTTTCAACTTACTGCTATATTCCATATTAGCTAAATTACAATCTAATCTATATATGTATTTTACGAAATTTCGCAAGTTGCGATGCGAGTAATATAATACGAAATAATCGCATGAAGATTTCAACTTAGCACTGCTATATTCCATATTCTAGCCTAATATGGAATATAGCTGTGCTAAGTTAGCACTGCTCTATTCCACACTAGGCTAGAATATGGAATATAGCAGTGCTAAGTTGAAATCTTCATGCGATTATTTCGTGTTATATTACTCGCATCGCAACTTGCGAAATTTGCAAATGTTCTTAATATTGCTCTAACTTCGTCTTTTAGAATATTACGAATATTCTAAAAGACGAAGTTAGAGCAATATTACGAAATTTCGTGAAATACACATATAGATTGTAATTTAGCTTATATAGTGCTATAATCCCTTTTTTTTTCCTCTAATTTTTTTTGCCTCTTCTGAACTTAAGTTTTGTAAAATATGTACACTGTTAAAAAATATTACTATAGCAGTATATTAGCTTAAATACAATCTATGTGTATTTTACGAAATTTCGTAATATTGCTCTAACTTCGTCTTTTAGAAATTTCGTAATATTGCTCTAACTTCGTCTTTTAGAATATTCGTAATATTCTAAAAGACGAAGTTAGAGCAATATTAAGAACATTTGCAAATTTCGCAAGTTGCGATGCGAGTAATATAACACGAAATAATCGCATGAAGATTTCAACTTAGCACTGCTATATTCCATATTCTAGCCTAGTGTGGAATAGAGCAGTGCTAACTTAGCACAGCTATATTCCATATTAGGCTAGAATATGGAATATAGCAGTGCTAAGTTGAAATCTTCATGCGATTATTTCGTATTATATTACTCGCATCGCAATTTCGGCTTTTGCAAATGTTCTTAATATTGCTCTAACTTCGTCTTTTAGGATATTACGAATATTCTAAAAGACGAAGTTAGAGCAATATTACGAAATTTCGTAAAATACACATAGATTGTATTTAAGCTAATATACTGCTATAGTAATATTTTTTAATAGTGTACATATTTTACAAAACTTAAGTTCAGAAGAGGCAAAAAAAAAAAAGAGGCAAAAAAAGGGATTATAGCAGTATATTAGCTAAATTACAATCTATATGTGTATTTTACGAAATTTCGTAATATTGCTCTAACTTCGTCTTTTAGAATATTCGTAATATTCTAAGAGACGAAGTTAGAGCAAATCACGAAATTTCGTAAAATACACATATTAGCCTAGCCATAGTCAATTAGCATAGGAACGTTGCCTTATACTATCAAGATAAATAATCGCAATACGCGAAAAAAAAATCGTATATTATTCGCGATAATTGGAATAATTACGAATATTCGATTTCGACGAATATAACACGAATATTCATTCGAATATTCGCGAAATATCGCGAAATCGAATATGGCACCTCCCGCTCATCACTAATCCTTTGGAGGCTGGATCCGGAGGGCGGCTGTTGATGGGTTGGCTGCAAGAATGATCTCATATCCGAAGTGACCAACACATCTTCAAACCGCCCTCCTCTAGCATGCGTTGTAGGATTGGTACCCGAACCTGTTTCTCAGTGGGTGGAAATTCCTCTGCCAGCGCCCGCAACAGCAGAATGCAGCATCTCTCGAAACAAGGCCTGGAAATGCTGCATTCTGACAGCCCTCTGTGATGCTGACATGTCCGCCATTTTGTGTTTGTACCAGGGGTCCAAGTACGTTGCCACCCAGTACTGGGTGACAACGTCCTTGCCCTTTATGCTTTTTATACGGGTCCCTCTTCAAACACTGGAGCATGAAGGCCCCCATTTGCACTAAATTAGAAGCAGTGGAGCGTCCTGGCTTCTGATCATGGAATGTCGTACTCTGTCTCCTCCCGCCAGCCGCGGACAACACCAGGGATGCCAGAAAAGTTTAAAGCCTGCTCTTCTTGTTCTTCCTCCTCCCCCCAGGCACCACCCTCCTCTGACTCCTCTTCAGACTCCTGCTAACTTGTCTCAGATGGAGTAGCCCACCCTGGGAATTCACTTCCTCATCTTCCTACTCCTGTTCCTCGATGGCTTGATCAATGACACGACGCAATGCATGCTCCAGAAAAATGGTGCTGAAACGTCTCAATTGGCTGTCCCACCTCATGGATGTGTCATGGGTCAAAGTTTGGCGCTATGCAAAAAAATATGGCGCTTGCGAATATCGCCATATGTTTGCATGCTCGGCGAATCACGAACGAGCAAAGTTCACTGCAAAACAACTGCCGGGTGAACCGCAAGGCCATCTCTAGTCAGTAATTTTTTCATTAGAAGACAGTACATTTGGGCCTGGGACAAAACATCTGGGGCCCAGGTCCTGCATGTTTTAACCTAGTGACGTCCATGTTCAGCGTGTAATAGAACAGGTTCGGTAGAAATCTATGTGGGATCAGCTGACAACGGTGTAAAGGAGTGCACTCTTTCACTCTATAGTACAATCTTGGGCCGCTGCACGGTTCTTTATACCTGACGCTAACGTTGAATGCTGAGGTGGGACGCAGTAAGACAGTCATTTGGAATTTCTTAAATGATCCTGAGGGTTATGGAACAAAAAAGTCAAGTGAAAGATCCCAAAAAGGTTCAACAGCACTGAGCCAGAGGATCCAATTGGCTGTCCGTCAAGACACTGGACGATCCTCGACCCAAATTAAAGCCCTTACTGGTGCTGACTGCAGATTCATAACCATCAGGCGGCATCTGAGACTGAAGGGCTTCAAAAACAAAAAACGTCTTCAAAGACCTCGTCTCCTTGAACGTCACAGAACTGCACGTTTGGACTTTGCAAGAGAACCCAAATCATTTCCATATATTTACTGCTCTTACTTCTGCATACATATATATGCTACTCCTAAACACGTGTTCTCTACATGTATATAATGCTCCTCTATCTGCATACTGATAGAGTCCAGTACATTGAGGCAGGAGCAGGATTTAGCTTAGGAGCAATATACGCAGCGGTAAAACCTGCACAAGCTGCAGTATATAGGCATATGTAAACAAAACTTGTTGCCATAGTATATGATCTAAGAGCATATTATCATATAGATTAGTCTCCAACCTGTCAATGGATCTTCAGCTGTCCCCAGTAAAATAGATGGAACCATAACTAAACAAATAGGGCAAGATCCAGTAAGATAGGGCAGACAGGTGCCAGTTAGATAGAATGGACAGTAGCCAATAAGATAAGAGGGATAGTAACTATTAAAATAGGGCAGGCAGTGGCCAGTAACATAAAAAGGACAGGAAACAGTAGGGGGTACAGTGAGCATTAAAATAGGATACATGCAAACACGATGCAGCAGAACTTTGTTATACAGGTATATGTGGAGCTTGCTTTCCCTGAACTTATTTGAGGTCAGTGGACACATGGCGAGGTATCAAACACAATAAGTTCCTATCTAGAGATGGATGGTTTGCCGAATTTCCCAAAAAGATTTGATTTGATCTAAATTTATTTGTGATGAATCACGTAAAAAAACAGCTATTTCCTGGCCGCAGAGAGCCTTTATAGTGATGTAGAACACTGCCTTGCTGCAACACGCATAGTGCTGTATATTTCGCCTCATAAGACACACTTTTTCCCCCAAAAGTGGGGGGAAATGTCCCTGCATTTTATGGGGCGAATACTAATGAGTGCTTCCATTATGGAAGCGCTCATTAGTACCGGAGGACCAGGAAGCGGTGAAGGCTCTGTACTTACCACTTCCTGGTCCTCGGCTGTCGGCTGTGAAGGCTGCGCACAGTGTGCGGGCTCTCTGTGACCTGATGCTGTGCGCACCAGTTCACAGCACAGCCAACAGCAGGAGGAAGCAGATCGTGGGCAGTGAGGAGCGGCAGCGTCGAGGAGCAGGAGAGGTAAGTGGGTTTTTTATTTTATAAAACATGGCAATATGGGGCTGCTAGGCATGTAATCTGAGGCAATATAGGGCTGCTGGGGGCTGAGCTGAGGCAATGGGGGCTAATATGAGAGGCAATGGGGGCTGCTGGGGGCTGATACAGTCCTGATCAAAAGTTTAAGACCACTTGAAAAATGGCAAAAAATCATATTTAGCATGGCTGGATCTTAACAAGGTTCCAAGTAGAGCTTCAACATGCGATATGAAGAAATGGGAGTGAGACAAAACATTTTTTGAGCATTCAATTTAATGAAAACAACGAATAAACTGAAACAGGCTCTTTTTCAGCTGATCAAAAGTTTTGGAGCACACCTCCCCAAAACAGAAATCCAACTTCCAAACATAAACTCAGCAATGAGTAGCTCCGCCGTTATTGTTTATCACTTCAAAAATTTGTTTCGGCATGCTTGATGCAAGCGTTTCCATGAGGCGAGTGGGAACATTTCTCCAAGTGCTGAAGACGGCCGCATAAGGGCCACCTACTGTCTGGAACTGTTGTCCATTTTTGTAAACTTCCCTTGCCATCCATCTATAAAGGTTCTTAATTGGATTTAGATCAGGGGAACACACAGGATGGGACAAAAGATGTTATTCTCCTGGAAGAAGTCCCTTGTCCTGTTGAAAAACCCAGTTGTTACCACACAGACGAGGGCCCTCAGTCATGAGGAATTTAGGAGTAGCATATATATGTATGCAGAAGTAAGAGCAGTAAATATATGGACATGATTTGGGTTCTGATGAAGGGCTCTGGGTGCATCCTATCTAAAACTCATGATTTGGATTAAGGCATTTGCTGGTGTGTGTGAAATAAGAAGGTGGGGAATGTATTCATAAAATATTTTGTTCATCTGTGATTTTTGCCTCACTTGTTCAGAAACTACTGATGGTGAGGTGGGCAACCCTGCCCAAGTGTAACAGCAAAATACCTACTGTACATAATATGTTCTATGGATAGATGAGAAAACTGGAACACTTTTAGCATAAATGCACAATGCTTTGTTGGGAGGAAAAGGAACACGGCATATCAACACCAAACCATTCCAACAGTGAAGCATGATATAGGGAGCATAATGATTCGGGCTGCTTTTCTGTCTTAGGGCCTAGCTGCCTTGTGCTCGTTGAGGGAAGAATGAATTCTAGGGTGTATCAGAACCTACAGGAGAATATACGGGCAGCAGTTCATGACCTGAAATTGAAAAAATATTGCATGATGATGTAAGGTTGGGGTTAGAGCTCTCATTAGTTAGTGGCTCTCCGCCAAGCAAAAGAGTGGTGCCATGGCTCAAATACAATACTGACTGGTGCAACGTCTTTATTTGCCAGTAATTGCCAGACAGTGCTGCTGTGAAAAAGAGTGCTGGCATCTTGATAAAGATAGCCGAGTGCCGATAGCACTCTGGGAACAGTCACAGTAAAGGTATAGAGAGAATCTCCTTACTACAAGTTCCAAGCAGAAATATTGCTGGGGGTATGGTACATTTGCAGATGAGATGACTGCAGCAAGGTGAGATGGTCCTGTAGATGAAATGACTGCAGGTAACTGATGCAGATGCAACTGCAATGACAACGAGCATGTGAGGAGAGGGAGTCTACCTCTTTGCAAAAGTGTCAAGTGAGAATAGTAACACATCTTCAAGAAGATCCACCACTGTAGCCATGTCTCAACCTCTGGGAACACTAGACCAGCAGGAGGAGTAATGCCCCCAGCAAGTATGACAGCCAGCAAATAGAGAGACCATACTCTAAAACACTTAAAACATAGAAGCCAAACATCACCCCAGGATCAGATCTGCCCCTTGGGACAACTACAGTGTATGTGGACTTTAAATATGCAATGGATATAGTTACAAAGACTGTGCCTCTGAGAGAGAACTGTCAAGCTTGATGTGCAATGCAAGAAGTCAATGAACCAAACCACACAAGGAAATGGCTATGTACACAAGATAACCCAAAAATAGTGATGAATAGAAACACATTTGTAGGAAGGAATGGTCCAAAAATCCAACTCAATACTGTGCAAATTTAAAGGTTATGTACACCTTCGAGTGCATTTTTTTTAAAATTATTATTATTATTGCATTGTACTTATTTTAAGGTAAAAACTTTTTTTCAATAGTTTTTTATTAAAAATATGGTGTCCTTTTTTGTGTGCATAGCTGAGATGCTATAGTAGCAGCCTGTGGATTTTCCAGTCTAGCCGGGGCTGTTAAACACTCATTATAGCTCAGTCCTATCTTACTAATAAGAATGTGGCTTAAATAAGTGCTTATGACCTCTTAGTAGTTTAGAGATAAGGTTTATTAGATGACCGGCACAAAGTGAAAGAGAAAGTACCAGTCGCACAGTTAGAAAAACAGTTAACCCTTTGTGACAGAACAGCTCAATATTTTTAATAAAGGCCAACTAAAAATATGATTTGTAGCCAAAAATGAGTACAGCTTTTAACTCGCAGCTGCATGAAACTTTCTGTGGAGGCAATTGCTGCTATAGAAGGATCTATAGATTATTACTAGTGTTGATCGAGTATACTCGGCAGAACACCAGTTCGGCTAGAGCATCTCGATGCTCGGCACATACTGTATGTGTTTGAGCGCAATGCTATTAGGGTGGCCACTGGCTTCACCCTAGAAAGCCGGACCGTGCGCAAACCACACCCACAATGCCCCAAACCACTCCCACAATGATCCAAACCACACCTCCAAACCACATAAAGTCACGCCCCCATGCCAGTGAAGCCACGCCCCACCATCGGATGGAAAAACATGGGGGAGGAGAGGGAAGAACTTTGTGAATGGAAGGTGAGCGGGGGCAGCCAGGGTGCTTCTCTTCCCCTCAGTCATCCACAGGGAGCCATATGTGCGGCTCTAGTGACTGACTGGGAGTGAGAGAAGCCTCGGTCAGTTGCTGCAGCTTACACTCAGACAGCACAATGCTGCTGTCTGAGACGTGAGCTACTGAAAAGGAGGACATCCCTGTGCCCGTCTAGGCCCTGCACCGGACGGAGGACAGGGAGCCTGAAAAATTGACTGTCTGGCCTAAAACCAGACGTCTGGCCACCCTAAATGCTATGCAGCCAATAAACGTGCAGGTAAGTGCTGCCCTCACTGTAATGCCGTAGCCTTGTTGGTTACTGGCATTACAGTGATTGGCTGGCCGAAACGCATCATCGGGTGATATATAGCACCCGATGACGCATGTTCTACTCAGTCTTTGTTAGGGAGAACTGTTCTGAGGAAGGGACAGACAGTGTAGGAAGTGATATACAAATATTTTTATTAGAAAAACTTTTTAGAGACCATAAAGTCTAAGGACTATTGTGTGTGGTAGTAGTGTTAAGCGCAATATTTTAATCGCGAATATTGGCACTTCGAGAATTCACGAATATTCAGAATATAGTGCTATATATTCGTAAATTCAAATATTAATTTAGTTTTTTTTCCCACAGTACACATGATCCCTCCCTGCTTCTAGCTTGTGGGCCAATGAGAAGGCTGCAAGAGCTTAGCAACTTCCCTAGCAGCTAATAGGAAAGTTGCCTACCCCTTACTATATAAGAGAACCTCCCCAGCAGCCATTTTGTGATGTTTCATGCAGTTGTGAGAGAGAGAGGAGTGTGATCTTTGTGCTGTGCGGAATTCCTGTGACTTCTAAAACCTCATATATATAATCAATATAGTGTTAGATAATGTAGGTTAGTGAGTGAATAGTGTAGCTGATAGGTTCCAGTGTAGGGTGTTAAGGATGAGTGTCCGACTGGGGTGCCTAGGGCCCACCCTACAGCTACCCCCAAAAAAATATTACTTGTTTATTTTTCGGGCTCAAGCACATGAATATTGTCCACCAGGATATTGTCATGAATTAAACGAGGCATGGACTTGCGGGGCAGGGATGTAATACTACCACTTTACAAAGCGCTGGTACGGCCTCATCTGGAATACGCAGTCCAATTCTGGGCACCAGTACATAGAAAGGATGCACTGCAGCTGGAAAAAGTACAGAGGAGAGTGACTAAAATGATAAGGGGTATGGAGGGTCCTGGTTATGAAGAAAGATTAAAATAATTGAATTTATTTAGTCTTGAGAAGAGACGTCTAAGGGGGGGACATGATTATCCTGCACAAGTATATAAATGGGCCATACAAAAAATACAGCGAAAAGCTGTTCCATGTAAAATGTGCTCAAATGACAAGGGGCACTGCCTCCGACTGGAGTTCAGTCTCCGGAAGCGTCAAAGCTTCTTTACTGTAAGAACTGTGAATCTGTAGAATAGGACTTCCTCAGGACGTGGTCACAGCAGGAACAGTGGACAGTTTCATAAAGGGTTTAGACGAATTCTTAAAAGTAAAAAACATAAATGCTTATGAAAACGTGTAGAAATCTGAGTCTCACTTCCTTCTGGGATTCGCTTCCCCACCTATCCCTTGGTGGAACTTGATGGACGTTTGTCTTTTTTCAACCATATTAAGTATGTAACTATGTAATATTTGCAGTTTAGCACACAATATGGTATGCAAAACAGAACAGTATTGTGCCCTGCTCTAAAGATGTAGCAGGGGTAACACACACACTTTAAACATAATTTTCTTAACTCATCGCGAAACAAAAGTCATTCAAAAGCAATTGCTTAATGCATTTAGTTGCATTTAGTTTAGATACCACGTCTCATAAAGCATGTGTCTTAACCCTGCTACATCCGTATATCAAATGGTTTCTCATTAAGCAGCTCATTGTAGTTGATAACCTAATCTGTTAAGGTCCCTTTACACAGGGCGACAGAGCAGTAGATTGTTGGGAAGGAAGAGTTCCCTCCCGATAATTGCCTGCTCTTTAAGGCCTCAAGCACACGACCGCTGTTCCGTGATCCGTTTACGGTTTTGTTTCCGTGTGTCTTCCTTTTATTTTTGGAGGACCACCAGACATAAAGGAATGTAAAAAAAACTCTAAGACAGGTTTGCCATGCAAATGATAGGAAAAAAACGCGGATGACAATCTTGTGTGCCTCCGCGTTTTTTAGTGGTCCCATTGACTTGAATGGGTCCGCAAACCGTTTTCCGCGGAAATATTAGGAGAGGTTATATTTTTTTTACGGACTGGAACCACGGATCATGGATGCGGATGGCAAACAGTGCACTATCCGCATTTTCCATAGAAATGAATGGGTGCGCACCTGAAACTCTAAAATCGGCGGAATGGACGCAGAAGCAAACAACGGTCGTGTGCATGAGGCCTTAGGGAGGAGAACACTGTATTTACATGCAGTGATCTCCATTGTATGGGGAGCAGTGATCACTACTGTCATTGTTCTTCCCCATGCTGACTACTTGTTTACCGGCAGCAGATCGTGATTACACAGCACAATCTACTTCCAGTAAATGATCATTTTTATGTGCGCACAAACGATCGAATTACGGTACCCGATGAATGAGTATTTTGTTCGTTCATCGGGTAATCAGCCTACATGGCAGCCATTTTGCTCAAGAGCTACTAAAGCGAGCAACATGGTAACCCGTGTCACAGTAAACTGCCCTGTGACAATATGTCTTACACTGTGACAATACGTCTATCTTGATTTTTTTTTTTACATAATAAAGCATTATTTTTTTTTTTTATCATGTTTCCATTTCTGAAAGCCATATATTTTTAATTTTTCTGCCAATGATCTTGTGTAGGGACTTCTTTTTTGCAGGAAGAGTTGACATAATTATTGTTGCAGTTTTTGGGTGCATATGAATTTTTGGTCATTCAATATTAAACTTTTTTGGGGCAAGGGGGCCAAAAAATTGAATTTTTTTTTTATGGCATTCACCTGAGGGAATAGGTCATGTCATTTTTATAGAGCAGGTCATTACAGATGCAGCAATGCCTCAGATGTCTATTTTTTTTATTTATTTCTATTAAAGGGATTGTCTCATCTCAGACAATGGGGGCATATTGCTAGCATATGCCCCCATTGTCTTATAGTTCAAATCGCTGGGACCCACAACTATATTGAGAATGGAGCCCTGAAAGTGGTGGAGGGCATGCTGCGCATAAGCAGCCGACCTCCATTTATTTTCCATGGGGCCGCCACAAATAACCGTGCACTGGCTCGGCTATTTCCGTCGGGCAGTGCGCTCCTATTCACTTCTATGGGGAGACTGCTTGGTGGTGGCCGGACCAATCCTCCAGCCACCACCAGTAATGGACACTGATATAGGTGGGACCCTAATCTATAAGACAAGCCATATGCACCCATTTCCTGATATAAGACAATCCCTTTAAAGTTTTACACTGTGAAAAATATATTTTTGTGTTACCATTTTTTGAAAGCCATATTTTTTTTAATTTTTTGGGCAATTGTCTTATGTAGGAGCTTGTTTTTTTGCAGGATGAGGTGACAGTTTAATTGGTACCATTTCGGAGTATATACGATTTTTTGATTGCTTGGCATTAGACTTTGTTTTTATTTAGTTTTTTTTATGGTATTCACCTGAGGGGGTAGATCCTGTGATATTTTTATAGAGCGTCATTACAGACGCAATGATACCTAATATATCTCTGTTTTTCTTTTTTTCTGTTATTTATAATTTTATTTGACTTTATTATGGGAAAGCAGCGTTTAGTTTTTTTTTTTTTTTACTTGAAACCTATGTATCTTACAACCTGTAATAATAAAAAAAAACTAAAGCACAAAATGAAACAAAAAAAACTATATTTTTTTTACATTTACGTCTATGGAGCTGTGTGAGGACTCAATTTTTGAGGCCCAATCTGTACTATATTTATACCGTATGTTGGAGTGTGTGTGACTTTTTTTTAGCAATTTTTATTCAAATTTTTGTAGCATGCAATGATAATTATGATATAAAATTACAACATGTTGCAGGAAAACTACAACTTCTAGCAGGTCCTGAAGGTTTGCATCTCACAGGGAGTGCTAGGAGTTGTAATTTACAGAGGGGAATGCAATAAAATGAAATTATATTTTTAATAAACTATAGATTTGCCTATCTTATATAATACTGTCTTGGGGGACTAGTGGCAGCCTGTGATCTCCACCACTGCGTCACAGGCAGCTTCTGTTTCATGGGGGACACAGCAGCACCACCAGCACGTCTGCACACTCAGGAGCATAGTAAAAGGCCGCCGCCGCGCTCTGCAGACTCTAGAATATGGGCGGGCGGCAGGGCTCTGTGAGGACACAGTGTGCTTGTTACTAAACTCTGTTCCCCCGCTACAACATGTCAGGTGTATATTTATTGTCATCTTGTGTAATCTAACATTGCATTTCCCTGTATATGTATTTTCCAGGCCTGTTTGATATATTATGCTGTAATTTCCATGTGCACCAGCAGGTGGCAGAAATGTGTTCAGCAGACCTTAGCCAGTTTAGTATATCTAGGCTGGAATAGTTCATTCCAGTCTAGTCTCCCTTGTGTGAGCAGAAGTGGGCTGTTTCCATGTCCTGTCTCTTGAGGAGGAGAAGGAAGTGAGTTAGTTTACCAGCCACCCCTGCCAGGGGCAGGCTGTGTTAGTAGGAGCTCCCAGTTACAGAGATCCCAACCCAGGATCCAGCCTCGGCTGAGGCCAAGGATCAATCCCCCCAGTCTGAGCCCTTCAGCCTCGACTGTGGGCAACCAAGCAACACGTCCAGAACTACAGATCTCCAGGAATCATCATTACCTGCGAGCAGTCCTGTGAGTACTTATCCGGAGCCCAGGAAAAGCCAAATTCCTCCTCAGCTAGTCAGGCCCATTACAAGCAGAAGACAGACAGAGCAAAAGATAGATACCTGCCAGATTCTCCAAGCACATAGTATAGAAGCAGAAGAGATATTGATCCCTGCCATACATTGCCTATACCTGCTGGGACCCAAGACTATTGCTGTAACTCGTGTGGATTTCTGTTTCCATTCAGTAAAGACAAGTTGGATTATATTTAAAGTCTGGATCTCATTTACTGCTATCAAAGTTCCACAGTTACTCCTATTAACAACACTCAATTTATTGCAAGTGAGCCAGGATCCAGGAGTCCAGCCGTACCAAGGTAGGAGACACCGTTGACACTACCATACCTACTACACAGAGACATTATCCCCCTCTGGCATTCCTCACCTGGTATGTGAGTTGTTACCAGGGGCGTACATAGAAATCATTGGGCCCCATAGCAAGAATCTGAATTAGGCCCCCTAACCCCGCCCACTACCCTGGCCCATCCCACCTTCTGGACTGGCTCCTCCCCTTCCACACGCCCATTTGCCAATAAAGAAATGTATACATGACCTACTGAATACGTTAGGGACACTGGCGTAATTAAAAATGACTAGGCCCCACAGAAAATTTTTGAATGGGCCCCACAGAAAATTTTTGAATGGGCCCCCCCAGTTGTCCAGCAGAGACCCTTGACTTCTTCCCTAATACAGTCCAATTATTGTCCAATAGACAAGTCATGGAAATATATGTATACTGTAATATTATATTTTAACACTGTCTATTGCACAATAATTGGACTGTATTAGGGAAGAAGTCAAGGGTCTCTGCCATTCAGAGGTGACAGACAACTGGAGGGGCCCATTCAAAAATTTGCTGTGGGGCCCGTTCAAAAAAATTCCTGTGGGGCCCAGTCATTTATCATTACCCCAGTGAAGCTTAATGATCCGGGTTGGGGTTGGAAAGATAGTGACTAGGGGCTGGGGCAGTCTTACTGTGTGGGCGGGCTGGCAGTGGCTCAGGTCCGGACTGGCTGGTGACACTGGCGAGGCGGGCAGCACAAGTCACTCTCAACTTCTTCCACTCTGGGTGCGCACCTGCTGCCTGCCAGCGAAACACTGGGCCAATCAGCAGCAGGATCTTTGCACACTCCTAATGCTGATTGGCCCATTGTGTGAAGCTGTGCAGGCGCACGAGCCGAGAGAGCGCACGGCCAGGCTGAGTAGTAGGAAGCGCTGGGAGGCGGAGCCAGTGAGAACTCGGGAAGGGGGGGGGGACTGGGTGTTATTGGCGGCGCTGGGAGCCGGACCGCCTCTGCCCTAAGCTGAGCCTGCAGTGAGTGCTGTTGCAGGGGGTGGGGCCTTCCGTGCGCTCCGGGCCCCCCTGTGCCGCGGGCCCCATAGCAGTGGCGTACCCTGCCTATATTGGCGGTACGCCACTGGTTGTTACATCTTAAAGGGCCCTGCTACAGTACCTGCGCAAGCTGCAATTGGCGTCACAAACAAACTATAAACTTATACACATATCTATCCTGACCCACTGCATTGTACCAGCGTCCTGCTCATTGCACAGACACCGCATGGCGCACCACACGTATCAAGAGGCGGGTCCTGCCGCCCATTGAAAGATGGCAGCGCCAGCCACCAGCATCACTGCAGGGCAAGTTAAGTGGCAAAATGATCAAGATCATCTCGCCATCTTCTGTATGTCTGTGTAGCTCTGCTCTTCCTATTGAAGCGGCAGGCAGCGGCACTTGCCAGTAGAAAGCTGCGGCTGCCTGCCACTGCTGATTAAGGGTACTTTCACACTAGCGTTTTTCTTTTCCAGCACTGAGTTCCATCCTAGGGGCTCAATACCAGAAAATAACTGATCAGTTTCATCCCCATGCATTCTGAATGGAGAGAAATTCGTTCAGGATGCATCAGGATGTCTTCAGTTTAGTCACTGAACAGCGTTTTGGACGGAGGAAATACTGCAGCATGCTGCCGTATTATCTCCGTATAAAATTCCGGATCAGTTGCCGGAATGCCGGATCCAGCAATAATTTACATAGAAATGTATTTGAAATACTACAATTCCGGATCCGTTCTTCCAGATGAAAAAAATATATAACTGGTCCGTTTCTCCAGATGACATCCGGAGAGACGGATCTGTTCTTGCAATGTATTTATAAGATGGATTCGTCTACAAATGCTGTCTGTTTGCATGCAGATTGCCGGATCACTCTGCCGCAAGTGTGAAAGTAGCTTAATATGTAGACCAGAGGTCGCACTACATTTTTTCCAGAAGAATAAAAATACTCCTCTTAACTAGAGTTGAGCGAACACCTGGATGTTCGGGTTCGAGAAGTTCGGCCGAACTTCCCGAAAATGTTCGGGTTCGGGATCCGAACCCGATCCGAACTTCGTCCCGAACCCGAACCCCATTGAAGTCAATGGGGACCCGAACTTTTCGGCACTAAAACGGCTGTAAAACAGCCCAGGAAAGGGCTAGAGGGCTGCAAAAGGCAGCAACATGTAGGTAAATCCGCTGCAAACAAATGTGGATAGGGAAATGAATAAAAATAAAAATTTAATAAATAAAAATTAACCAAAATCAATTGGAGAGAGGTCCCATAGCAGAGAATCTGGCTTCCCGTCACCCACCACTGGAACAGTCCATTCTCAGATATTTAGGCCCCGGCACCCAGGTAGAGGAGAGAGGTCCCGTAACAGACAATCTGGCTTCATGTCAGCAGAGAATCAGTCTTCATGTCATAGCAGAGAATCAGGCTTCACGTCACCCACCACTGTAAGAGTCCATTTTCATAAATTTAGGACCAGCACCCAGGCAGAGGAGAGAGGTCCCGTAACAGACAATCTGGCTTCATGTCAGCAGAGAATTAGTCTGCATGTCATAGCAGAGAATGAGGCTTCACGTCAGCCACCACTGCAACAGTCCATTGGCATATATTTAGGCCCAGCACCCAGGCAGAGGAGAGAGGTCCCGTAACAGACAATCTGGCTTCATGTCAGCAGAGAATCAGTCTTCATGTCATAGCAGAGAATCAAGCTTCACGTCACCCACCACTGTAAGAGTCCATTTTCATAAATTTAGGCCCAGTACCCAGGCAGAGGAGAGAGGTCCCGTAACAGACAATCTGGCTTCATGTCAGCAGAGAATTAGTCTGCATGTCATAGCAGAGAATCAGGCTTCACGTCAGCCACCAATGCAACAGTCCATTGTCAGATATTTAGGCCCAGCACCCAGGCAGAGGAGAGAGGTCCCGTAACAGAGGATCTGGCTTCATGTCAGCAGAGAATCAGTCTTCATATCATAGCAGAGAATCAGGCTTCACGTCACCCACCACTGCAACAGTCCATTTTCATAAATTTAGGCCCAGCACCCAGGCAGAGGAGAGAGGTCCCGTAACAGAGGATCTGGCTTCATGTCAGCAGAGAATCAGTCTGCATGTCATAGCAGAGAATCAGGCTTCACGTCAGCCACCACTGCAACAGTCCATTGTCATAAATTTAGGCCCAGCACCCAGGCAGAGGAGAGAGGTCCCGTAACAGACAATCTGGCTTCATGTCAGCAGAGAATTAGTCTGCATGTCATAGCAGAGAATGAGGCTTCACGTCAGCCACCACTGCAACAGTCCATTGGCATATATTTAGGCCCAGCACCCAGGCAGAGGAGAGAGGTCCCGTAACAGACAATCTGGCTTCATGTCAGCAGAGAATTAGTCTGCATGTCATAGCAGAGAATCAGGCTTCACGTCAGCCACCAATGCAACAGTCCATTGTCAGATATTTAGGCCCAGCACCCAGGCAGAGGAGAGAGGTCCCGTAACAGAGGATCTGGCTTCATGTCAGCAGAGAATCAGTCTGCATGTCATAGCAGAGAATCAGGCTTCACGTCAGCCACCACTGCAACAGTCAATTGTCATAAATTTAGGCCAAGCACCCAGGCAGAGGAGAGAGGTCCCGTAACAGACAATCTGGCTTCATGTCAGCAGAGAATCAGTCTTCATGTCATAGCAGAGAATCAGTCTTCATGTCATAGCAGAGAATCAGTCTTCATGTCATAGCAGAGAATCAGGCATCACGTCACCCACCACTGTAAGAGTCCATTTTCATAATATTAGGCCCAGGCAGAGGAGAGAGGTCCCGTAACAGACAATCTGGCTTCATGTCAGCAGAGAATCAGTCTTCATGTCATAGCAGAGAATCAGGCTTCACGTCACCCACCACTGTAAGAGTCCATTTTCATAAATTTAGGCCCAGCACCCAGGCAGAGGAGAGAGGTCCCGTAACAGACAATCTGGCTTCATGTCAGCAGAGAATTAGTCTGCATGTCATAGCAGAGAATGAGGCTTCACGTCAGCCACCACTGCAACAGTCCATTGGCATATATTTAGGCCCAGCACCCAGGCAGAGGAGAGAGGTCCCGTAACAGACAATCTGGCTTCATGTCAGCAGAGAATTAGTCTGCATGTCATAGCAGAGAATCAGGCTTCACGTCAGTCACCAATGCAACAGTCCATTGTCAGATATTTAGGCCCAGCACCCAGGCAGAGGAGAGAGGTCCCGTAACAGAGGATCTGGCTTCATGTCAGCAGAGAATCAGTCTTCATATCATAGCAGAGAATCAGGCTTCACGTCACCCACCACTGCAACAGTCCATTTTCATAAATTTAGGCCCAGCACCCAGGCAGAGGAGAGAGGTCCCGTAACAAAGGATCTGGCTTCATGTCAGCAGAGAATCAGTCTGCATGTCATAGCAGAGAATCAGGCTTCACGTCAGCCACCACTGCAACAGTCCATTGTCATAAATTTAGGCCCAGCACCCAGGCAGAGGAGAGAGGTCCCGTAACAGACAATCTGGCTTTATGTCAGCAGAGAATCAGTCTTCATGTCATAGCAGAGAATCAGGCTTCACGTCACCCACCACTGTAAGAGTCCATTTTCATAAATTTAGGCCCAGCACCCAGGCAGAGGAGAGAGGTCCCGTAACAGACAATCTGGCTTCATGTCAGCAGAGAATTAGACTGCATGTCATAGCAGAGAATGAGGCTTCACGTCAGCCACCACTGCAACAGTCCATTGGCATATATTTAGGCCCAGCACCCAGGCAGAGGAGAGAGGTCCCGTAACAGACAATCTGGCTTCATGTCAGCAGAGAATTAGTCTGCATGTCATAGCAGAGAATCAGGCTTCACGTCAGCCACCAATGCAACAGTCCATTGTCAGATATTTAGGCCCAGCACCCAGGCAGAGGGGATAGGTCCCGTAACAGAGGATCTGGCTTCATGTCAGCAGAGAATCAGTCTTCATATCATAGCAGAGAATCAGGCTTCACGTCACCCACCACTGCAACAGTCCATTTTCATATATTTAGGCCCAGCACCCAGGCAGAGGAGAGAGGTCCCGTAACAGAGGATCTGGCTTCATGACAGCAGAGAATCAGTCTGCATGTCATAGCAGAGAATCAGGCTTCACGTCAGCCATCACTGCAACAGTCCATTGTCATAAATTTAGGCCCAGCACCCAGGCAGAGGAGAGAGGACCCGTAACAGACAATCTGGCTTCATGTCAGCAGAGAATCAGTCTTCATGTCATAGCAGAGATTCAGGCTTCACGTCACCCACCACTGTAAGAGTCCATTTTCATAAATTTAGGCCCAGCACCCAGGCAGAGGAGAGAGGTCCCGTAACAGACAATCTGGCTTCATGTCAGCAGAAAATTAGTCTGCATGTCATAGCAGAGAATGAGGCTTCACGTCAGCCACCACTGCAACAGTCCATTGGCATATATTTAGGCCCAGCACCCAGGCAGAGGAGAGAGGTCCCGTAACAGACAATCTGGCTTCATGTCAGCAGAGAATCAGTCTTCATGTCATAGCAGAGAATCAGGCTTCACGTCACCCACCACTGTAAGAGTCCATTTTCATAAATTTAGGCCCAGTACCCAGGCAGAGGAGAGAGGTCCCGTAACAGACAATCTGGCTTCATGTCAGCAGAGAATTAGTCTGCATGTCATAGCAGAGAATCAGGCTTCACGTCAGCCACCAATGCAACAGTCCATTGTCAGATATTTAGGCCCAGCACCCAGGCAGAGGAGAGAGGTCCCGTAACAGAGGATCTGGCTTCATGTCAGCAGAGAATCAGTCTTCATATCATAGCAGAGAATCAGGCTTCACGTCACCCACCACTGCAACAGTCCATTTTCATAAATTTAGGCCCAGCACCCAGGCAGAGGAGAGAGGTCCCGTAACAGAGGATCTGGCTTCATGTCAGCAGAGAATCAGTCTTCATATCATAGCAGAGAATCAGGCTTCACGTCACCCACCACTGCAACAGTCCATTTTCATAAATTTAGGCCCAGCACCCAGGCAGAGGAGAGAGGTCCCGTAACAGAGGATCTGGCTTCATGTCAGCAGAGAATCAGTCTTCATATCATAGCAGAGAATCAGGCTTCACGTCACCCACCACTGTAAGAGTCCATTTTCATAAATTTAGGCCCAGCACCCAGGCAGAGGAGAGAGGTCCCGTAACAGACAATCTGGCTTCAAGTCAGCAGAGAATTAGTCTGCATGTCATAGCAGAGAATGAGGCTTCACGTCAGCCACCACTGCAACAGTCCATTGGCATATATTTAGGCCCAGGACCCAGGCAGAGGAGAGAGGTCCCGTAACAGACAATCTGGCTTCATGTCAGCAGAGAATCAGTCTTCATGTCATAGCAGAGAATCAGGCTTCACGTCACCCACCACTGTAAGAGTCCATTTTCATAAATTTAGGCCCAGCACCCAGGCAGAGGAGAGAGGACCCGTAACAGACAATCTGGCTTCATGTCAGCAGAGAATAAGTCTGCATGTCATAGCAGAGAATCAGGCTTCACGTCAGCCACCAATGCAACAGTCCATTGTCAGATATTTAGGCCCAGCACCCAGGCAGAGGAGAGAGGTCCCGTAACAGAGGATCTGGCTTCATGTCAGCAGAGAATCAGTCTTCATATCATAGCAGAGAATCAGGCTTCACGTCACCCACCACTGCAACAGTCCATTTTCATAAATTTAGGCCCAGCACCCAGGCAGAGGAGAGAGGTCCCGTAACAGAGGATCTGGCTGCATGTCAGCAGAGAATTAGTCTGCATGTCATAGCAGAGAATGAGGCTTCACGTCAGCCACCACTGCAACAGTCCATTGGCATATATTTAGGCCCAGCACCCAGGCAGAGGAGAGAGGTCCCGTAACAGACAATCTGGCTTCATGTCAGCAGAGAATCAGTCTTCATGTCATAGCAGAGAATCAGGCTTCACGTCACCCACCACTGTAAGAGTCCATTTTCATAAATTTAGGCCCAGCACCCAGGCAGAGGAGAGAGGACCCGTAACAGACAATCTGGCTTCATGTCAGCAGAGAATTAGTCTGCATGTCATAGCAGAGAATCAGGCTTCACGTCAGCCACCAATGCAACAGTCCATTGTCAGATATTTAGGCCCAGCACCCAGGAAGAGGAGAGAGGTCCCGTAACAGAGGATCTGGCTTCATGTCAGCAGAGAATCAGTCTTCATATCATAGCAGAGAATCAGGCTTCACGTCACCCACCACTGCAACAGTCCATTTTCATAAATTTAGGCCCAGCACCCAGGCAGAGGAGAGAGGTCCCGTAACAGAGGATCTGGCTTCATGTCAGCAGAGAATCAGTCTGCATGTCATAGCAGAGAATCAGGCTTCACGTCAGCCACCACTGCAACAGTCCATTGTCATAAATTTAGGCCCAGCACCCAGGCAGAGGAGAGAGGTCCCGTAACAGACAATCTGGCTTCATGTCAGCAGAGAATCAGTCTTCATGTCATAGCAGAGAATAAGGCTTCACGTCACCCACCACTGTAAGAGTCCATTTTCATAAATTTAGGCCCAGCACCCAGGCAGAGGAGAGAGGTCCCGTAACAGACAATCTGGCTTCATGTCAGCAGAGAATTAGTCTGCATGTCATAGCAGAGAATGAGGCTTCACGTCAGCCACCACTGCAACAGTCCATTGGCATATATTTAGGCCCAGCACCCAGGCAGAGGAGAGAGGTCCCGTAACAGACAATCTGGCTTCATGTCAGCAGAGAATCAGTCTTCATGTCATAGCAGAGAATCAGGCTTCACGTCACCCACCACTGTAAGAGTCTATTTTCATAAATTTAGGCCCAGCACCCAGGCAGAGGAGAGAGGACCCGTAACAGACAATCTGGCTTCATGTCAGCAGAGAATTAGTCTGCATGTCATAGCAGAGAATCAGGCTTCACGTCAGCCACCAATGCAACAGTCCATTGTCAGATATTTAGGCCCAGCACCCAGGCAGAGGAGAGAGGTCCCGTAACAGACAATCTGGCTTCATGTCAGCAGAGAATCAGTCTTCATGTCATAGCAGAGAATCAGGCTTCACGTCACCCACCACTGTAAGAGTCCATTTTCATAAATTTAGGCCCAGCACCCAGGCAGAGGAGAGAGGTCCCGTAACAGACAATCTGGCTTCATGTCAGCAGAGAATTAGTCTGCATGTCATAGCAGAGAATGAGGCTTCACGTCAGCCACCACTGCAACAGTCCATTGGCATATATTTAGGCCCAGCACCCAGGCAGAGGAGAGAGGTCCCGTAACAGACAATCTGGCTTCATGTCAGCAGAGAATCAGTCTTCATGTCATAGCAGAGAATCAGGCTTCACGTCACCCACCACTGTAAGAGTCCATTTTCATAAATTTAGGCCCAGCACCCAGGCAGAGGAGAGAGGACCCGTAACAGACAATCTGGCTTCATGTCAGCAGAGAATTAGTCTGCATGTCATAGCAGAGAATCAGGCTTCACGTCAGCCACCAATGCAACAGTCCATTGTCAGATATTTAGGCCCAGCACCCAGGCAGAGGAGAGAGGTCCCGTAACAGAGGATCTGGCTTCATGTCAGCAGAGAATCAGTCTGCATGTCATAGCAGAGAATCAGGCTTCACGTCAGCCATCACTGCAACAGTCCATTGTCATAAATTTAGGCCCAGCACCCAGGCAGAGGAGAGAGGTCCCGTAACAGACAATCTGGCTTCATGTCAGCAGAGAATCAGTCTTCATGTCATAGCAGAGAATCAGTCTTCATGTCATAGCAGAGAATCAGGCATCACGTCACCCACCACTGTAAAAGTCCATTTTCATAAATTTAGGCCCAGCACCCAGGCAGAGGAGAGAGGTCCCGTAACAGACAATCTGGCTTCATGTCAGCAGAGAATCAGTCTTCATGTCATAGCAGAGAATCAGGCTTCACGTCACCCACCACTGTAAGAGTCCATTCTCATAAATTTAGGCCCAGCACCCAGGCAGAGGAGAGAGGTCCCGTAACAGACAATCTGGCTTCATGTCAGCAGAGAATTAGTCTGCATGTCATAGCAGAGAATGAGGCTTCACGTCAGCCACCACTGCAACAGTCCATTGGCATATATTTAGGCCCAGCACCCAGGCAGAAGAGAGAGGTCCCGTAACAGACAATCTGGCTTCATGTCAGCAGAGAATTAGTCTGCATGTCATAGCAGAGAACCAGGCTTCACGTCAGCCACCAATGCAACAGTCCATTGTCAGATATTTAGGCCCAGCACCCAGGCAGAGGAGAGAGGTCCCGTAACAGAGGATCTGGCTTCATGTCAGCAGAGAATCAGTCTGCATGTCATAGCAGAGAATCAGGCTTCACGTCAGCCACCACTGCAACAGTCAATTGTCATAAATTTAGGCCCAGCACCCAGGCAGAGGAGAGAGGTCCCGTAACAGACAATCTGGCTTCATGTCAGCAGAGAATCAGTCTTCATGTCATAGCAGAGAATCAGTCTTCATGTCATAGCAGAGAATCAGTCTTCATGTCATAGCAGAGAATCAGGCATCACGTCACCCACCACTGTAAGAGTCCATTTTCATAAATTTAGGCCCAGCACCCAGGCAGAGGAGAGAGGTCCCGTAACAGACAATCTGGCTTCATGTCAGCAGAGAATCAGTCTTCATGTCATAGCAGAGAATCAGGCTTCACGTCACCCACCACTGTAAGAGTCCATTTTCATAAATTTAGGCCCAGCACCCAGGCAGAGGAGAGAGGTCCCGTAACAGACAATCTGGCTTCATGTCAGCAGAGAATTAGTCTGCATGTCATAGCAGAGAATGAGGCTTCACGTCAGCCACCACTGCAACAGTCCATTGGCATATATTTAGGCCCAGCACACATGCAGAGGAGAGAGGTCCCGTAACAGAGGATCTGGCTTCATGTCAGCAGAGAATCAGTCTGCATGTCATAGCAGAGAATCAGGCTTCACGTCAGCCACCACTGCAACAGTCCATTGTCATAAATTTAGGCCCAGCACCCAGGCAGAGGAGAGAGGTCCCGTAACAGACAATCTGGCTTCATGTCAGCAGAGAATCAGTCTTCATGTCATAGCAGAGAATCAGTCTTCATGTCATAGCAGAGAATCAGGCATCACGTCACCCACCACTGTAAAAGTCCATTTTCATAAATTTAGGCCCAGCACCCAGGCAGAGGAGAGAGGTCCCGTAACAGACAATCTGGCTTCATGTCAGCAGAGAATCAGTCTTCATGTCATAGCAGAGAATCAGGCTTCACGTCACCCACCACTGTAAGAGTCCATTCTCATAAATTTAGGCCCAGCACCCAGGCAGAGGAGAGAGGTCCCGTAACAGACAATCTGGCTTCATGTCAGCAGAGAATTAGTCTGCATGTCATAGCAGAGAATGAGGCTTCACGTCAGCCACCACTGCAACAGTCCATTGGCATATATTTAGGCCCAGCACCCAGGCAGAAGAGAGAGGTCCCGTAACAGACAATCTGGCTTCATGTCAGCAGAGAATTAGTCTGCATGTCATAGCAGAGAACCAGGCTTCACGTCAGCCACCAATGCAACAGTCCATTGTCAGATATTTAGGCCCAGCACCCAGGCAGAGGAGAGAGGTCCCGTAACAGAGGATCTGGCTTCATGTCAGCAGAGAATCAGTCTGCATGTCATAGCAGAGAATCAGGCTTCACGTCAGCCACCACTGCAACAGTCAATTGTCATAAATTTAGGCCCAGCACCCAGGCAGAGGAGAGAGGTCCCGTAACAGACAATCTGGCTTCATGTCAGCAGAGAATCAGTCTTCATGTCATAGCAGAGAATCAGTCTTCATGTCATAGCAGAGAATCAGTCTTCATGTCATAGCAGAGAATCAGGCATCACGTCACCCACCACTGTAAGAGTCCATTTTCATAAATTTAGGCCCAGCACCCAGGCAGAGGAGAGAGGTCCCGTAACAGACAATCTGGCTTCATGTCAGCAGAGAATCAGTCTTCATGTCATAGCAGAGAATCAGGCTTCACGTCACCCACCACTGTAAGAGTCCATTTTCATAAATTTAGGCCCAGCACCCAGGCAGAGGAGAGAGGTCCCGTAACAGACAATCTGGCTTCATGTCAGCAGAGAATTAGTCTGCATGTCATAGCAGAGAATGAGGCTTCACGTCAGCCACCACTGCAACAGTCCATTGGCATATATTTAGGCCCAGCACACATGCAGAGGAGAGAGGTCCCGTAACAGAGGATCTGGCTTCATGTTAGCAGAGAATCAGTCTGCATGTCATAGCAGAAAATCAGGCGTCACGTCAGCCACCACTGCAACAGTCCATTGTCAGATATTTAGGCCCAGCGCCCAGGCAGAGGAGAGAGGTCCCGTAACAGAGAATCTGTCTTCATGTCAGCAGAGAATTAGTCTGCATGTCATAGCAGAGAATCAGGCTTCACGTCACCCACCACTGTAACAGTCCATTTTCATAAATTTAGGCCCAGCACCCAGGCATAGGAGAGAGGTCCCGTAACAGACAATCTGGCTTCATGTCAGCAGAGAATCAGTCTTCATGTCATAGCAGAGAATCAGTCTTCATGTCATAGCAGAGAATTATTCTTCACGTCATAGCAGAGAATCAGGCTTCACGTCACCCAACATTCGAACAGTCCATTGGCATATATTTAGGCCCCGGCACCCAGACAGAGGAAAGGTTCATTCAACTTTGGGTAGCCTCGCAATATAATGGTAAAATGAAAATAAAAATAGGATTGAATGAGGAAGTGCCCTGGAGTCCAATAATATATGGTTAAGGGGAGGTATTTAATGTCTAATCTGGACAAGGGACGGACAGGTCCTGTGGGATCCATGCCTGGTTTATTTTTATGAACGTCAGCTTGTCCACATTGGCTGTAGACAGGCGGCTGCGTTTGTCTGTAATGACGCCCCCTGCCGTGCTGAATACACGTTCAGACAAAACGCTGGCCGCCGGGCAGGCCAGCACCTCCAAGGCATAAAAGGCTAGCTCTGGCCACGTGGACAATTTAGAGACCCAGAAGTTGAATGGGGCCGAACCATCAGTCAGTACGTGGAGGTGTGTGCACACGTACTGTTCCACCATGTTAGTGAAATGTTGCCTCCTGCTAACACGTTGCGTATCAGGTGGTGGTGCAGTTAGTTGTGGCGTGTTGACAAAAGTTTTCCACATCTCTGCCATGCTAACCCTGCCCTCAAAGGAGCTGGCCGTGACACAGCTGCCTTGGCGACCTCTTGCTCCTCCTCTGCCTTGGCCTTGGGCTTCCACTTGTTCCCCTGTGACATTTGGGAATGCTCTCAGTAGCGCGTCTACCAACGTGCGCTTGTACTCGCGCATCTTCCTATCACGCTCCAGTGCAGGAAGTAAGGTGGGCACATTGTCTTTGTACCGTGGATCCAGCAGGGTGGCAACCCAGTAGTCCGCACACGTTAAAATGTGGGCAACTCTGCTGTCGTTGCGCAGGCACTACAGCATGTAGTCGCTCATGTGTGCCAGGCTGCCCAGGGGTAAGGACAAGCTGTCCTCTGTGGGAGGCGTATCGTCATTGTCCTGCCTTTCCCCCCAGCCACGCACCAGTGATGGACCCGAGCTGCGTTGGGTGCCACCCCGCTGTGACCATGCTTCATCCTCATCCTCCTCCACCTCCTCCTAATCCTCGTCCTCCTCGTCCTCCAGTAGTGGGCCCTGGCTGGCCACATTTGTACCTGGCCTCTGCTGTTGCCAAAAACCTCCCTCTGAGTCACTTCAAAGAGACTGGCCTGAAAGTGCTAAAAATGACCCCTCTTCCTCCTCCTCCTCCTCCTCCTGGGCCACCTCCTCTTCCATCATCGCCCTAAGTGTTTTCTCAAGGAGACATAGAAATGGTATTGTAACGCTGATAACGGCGTCATCGCCACTGGCCATGTTGGTGGAGTACTCGAAATAGCGCAACAGGGCACACAGGTCTCGCATGGAGGCCCAGTCATTGGTGGTGAAGTGGTGCTGTTCTGTAGTGCGACTGACCCGTGCGTGCTGCAGCTGAAACTCCACTATGGCCTGCTGCTGCTCGCACAGTCTGTCCAGCATGTGCAAGGTGGAGTTCCACCTGGTGGGCACGTCGCATATGAGGCGGTGAGCGGGAAGGCCGAAGGTACGCTGTAGCGCAGACAGGCGAGCAGCAGCAGGATGTGAACGCCGGAAGCGCGAACAGATGGCCCGCACTTTATGCAGCAGCTCTGACATGTCGGGGTAGTTGTGAATGAACTTCTGCACCACCAAATTCAGCACATGCGCCAAGCAAGGGATGTGCGTCAAATTGGCTAGTCCCAGAGCTGCAACGAGATTTCGCCCATTATCACACTCCACCAGGCCGGGCTTGAGGCTCACCGGCAGCAACCACTCGTCGGTCTGTTGTTCTATACCACGCCACAACTCCTGTGCGGTGTCGGGCCTGTCCCCCAAACATATGAGTTTCAGAATGGCCTGCTGACGTTTACCCCGGGCTGTGCTGAAGTTGGTGGTGAAGTTGTGTGGCTGACTGGATGAGCAGGTGGAAGAAGAGGAGGAGGAAGCCGAGAAGGAGGAGGTGGCAACAGGAGGCAAAGAATGTTGCCCTGCGATCCTTGGCGGCGGAAGGACGTGCGCTAAACAGCTCTCCGCCTGGTTCCCAGCTGCCACTACATTTACCCAGTGTGCAGTTAGGGAGATATAGCGTCCCTGGCCGTGCTTACTGGTCCACGTATCTGTGGTTAGGTGGACCTTGCTACAGATGGCGTTGCGCAGTGCACACTTGATTTTATCGGATACTTGGTTGTGCAGGGAAGGCACGGCTCTCTTGGAGAAGTAGTGGCGGCTGGGAACAACATACTGTGGGACAGCAAGCGACATGAGCTGTTTGAAGCTGTCTGTGTCCACCAGCCTAAATGACAGCATTTCATAGGCCAGTAGTTTAGAAATGCTGGCATTCAAGGCCAGGGATCGAGGGTGGCTAGGTGGGAATTTACGCTTTCTCTCAAATGTTTGTGAGATGGAGAGCTGAACGCTGCCGTGTGACATGGTTGAGACGCTTGGTGACGGAGGTGGTGGTGGTGTTGGTGGTACATCCCCTGTTTGCTGGGCGGCAGGTGCCAACGTTCCTCCAGAGGCGGAGGAAGAGGCCGAGGCGGCAGCAGCAGAAGAGGTAGCAGGGGAGCCTGAGTGACTTCCTTGGTTTTAAGGTGTTTACTCCACTGCAGTTCATGCTTTGCATGCAGGTGCCTGGTCATGCAGGTTGTGCTCAGGTTCAGAACGTTAATGCCTCGCTTCAGGCTCTGATGGCACAGCGTGCAAACCACTCGGGTCTTGTCGTCAGCACATTGTTTGAAGAAGTGCCATGCCAGGGAACTCCTTGAAGCTGCCTTTGGGGTGCTCGGTCCCAGATGGCGGCGGTCAGTAGCAGGCAGAGTCTCTTGGCGGCGGGTGTTCTGCTTTTGCCCACTGCTCCCTCTTTTGCTACGCTGTTGGCTCGGTCTCACCACTGCCTCTTCCTCCGAACTGTGAAAGTCAGTGGCACGACCTTCATTCCATGTGGGGTCTAGGACCTCATCGTCCCCTGCATCGTCTTCCACCCAGTCTTGATCCCTGGCCTCCTGTTCAGTCTGCACACTGCAGAAAGACGCAGCAGTTGGCACCTGTGTTTCGTCATCATCAGAGACATGCTGAGGTGGTATTCCCATGTCCTCATCATCAGGAAACATAAGTGGTTGTGCGTCAGTGCAGTCTATGTCTTCCACCGCTGGGGAAGGGCTAGGTGGATGCCTTTGGGAAACCCTGCCAGCAGAGTCTTCAAACAGCATAAGAGACTGCTGCATAACTTGAGGCTCAGACAGTTTCCCTGATATGCATGGGGGTGATGTGACAGACTGATGGGGTTGGTTTTCAGGCGCCATCTGTGCGCTTTCTGCAGAAGACTGGGTGGGAGATAATGTGAACGTGCTGGATCCACTGTCGGCCACCCAATTGACTAATGCCTGTACCTGCTCAGGCCTTACCATCCTTAGAACGGCATTGGGCCCCACCATATATCGCTGTAAATTCTGGCGGCTACTGGGACCTGAGTTAATTGGTACACTAGGACGTGTGGATGTGGCAGAACGGCCACGTCCTCTCCCAGCACCAGAGGGTCCACTAACACCACCACGACCATGTCCACGTCCGCGTCCCTTACTAGATGTTTTCCTCATTGTTATGGTTCACCACAACAACAAAAATATTATTTGGCCCAATGTATTGTATTCAAATTCAGCGGGATATAAATTTGAGGCCTAGTATTTAGGCGCTGGGTGACCGGTATGGATTTACTAACAGAATTAGACTTTGGAAATTGCACAAGTAGCGTGTGTGTAGTGTGAAAGTTATTCTGGAATGACCCCTATGTGCACCTTGAATATATATACCCTTTTAGGGATAGATTTCAAATAGCGTCTGATATAGCATGGAAACCCATTATAAATTATGAAATTGCTCCTAAATTGGGAATTGTATTTCAACCCCAGAACAAAAATGTGCTTTGGCGGATGCCACTAAATAACTTGCCCATCCACAACAGGACAGCGGGGTAACGACAGATTTAGCGGGAATATAAATTTGAGGCCTAGTATTTAGGCGCTGGGTGACTCGGTATGGATTTAGTGACAGAAATTAGGACTTGGAAAATGAACAGTAGCGTGGTGGAAAGTTATTCTGAATGACCTATGTGCACCTTGACTATTAATACCCTTTTTGGGATAGATTTCAAATAGCTATGATATAGCAAGAAAAACCACTAAATTATGAAATTGCTAAATTGGG